>NC_091235.1:3022148-3127148 GCF_040958095.1 Procambarus clarkii
AGGTAGTCGAAAAATAATTAATTCATGAAAACTTGGCTTATTAGGCAAATCAAGCCTTGCATAGTAGGCAGAGAAGTGCGTTCTGGCTACTAGGTACGACATATATATATATATATATATCAAATCGGGTTTGATATATCAAGGCAAATCGGGCCTTGAATAGCAGGCCGAGTACGACGTTCTGGCTACTAGGTACAACATATATATATATATATATATATATATATATATATATATATATATATATATATATATATATATATATATATATATATATATATATATATATATATATATATGCGAACAAGCCTGAATGGTCCCCAGGACTATATGCAACTGAAAACTCACACCACAGAATATATATATATATATATATATATATATATATATATATATATATATATATATATATATATATATATATATATATATATATATATATATATATATATATGTTGTACCTAGTAGCCAGAACGTCGTACTCGGCCTGCTATTCAAGGCCCGATTTGCCTAATAAGCCAAGTTTTCCTGAATTAATATATTTTCTCAAATTTTTTTCTTATGAAATGATAAAGCTACCCATTTCATTATGTATGAAGTCAATTTTTTTTTATTGGAGTTAAAATTAACGTAGATATATGACCGAACCTAACCAACCCTACCTAACCTAACCTAACCTATCTTCATAGGTTAGGTTCGGTTAGGTAGCCGAAAAAGTTAGGGTAGGCTAAGTTAGGTAGGTTAGGTAGTCGAAAAACAATTAATTCATGAAAACTTGGCTTATTAGGCAAATCAGGCCTTGCATAGTAGGCCGAGAAGTGCGTTCTGACTACTAGGTACGACATATATATATATATATATATATATATATATATATATATATATATATATATATATATATATATATATATATATATATATATATATATATATATATATATATATATATATATATGTCGTACCTAGTAGCCAGAACGCACTTCTGAGCCTACTATGCAAGGCCCGATTTGCCTAATAAGCCAAGTTTTCATGAATTAATTGTTTTTCGGCTACCTAACCTACCTAACCTAACCTAACCTAACTTTTTCGGCTACCTAACCTAACCTAACCTATAAAGATAGGTTAGGTTAGGTTAGGTAGGGTTGGTTAGGTTCGGTCATATATCTCCGTTAATTTTAACTCCAATAAATAAAAAATGACCTCATACATAATGAAATGGGTAGCTTTATCATTTCATAAGAAAAAAATTATAGAAAATATATTAATTCAGGAAAACTTGGTTTATTAGGCAAATCGGGCCATGCATAGTAGGCTGAGAAGTGCGTTCTGGCTACTAGGTACGACATATATATATATATATATATATATATATATATATATATATATATATATATATATATATATATATATATATATATATATGTCGTACCTAATAGCCAGAACGCACTTCTATGCCTACTATTCAAGGCCCGATTTGCCTAATAAGCCAAGTTTTCATGAATTAATATATTTTCTCTAATTTTTTTCTTATGAAATGATAAAGCTACCCATTTCATTATGTATGAGGTCAATTTTTTTTTATTGGAGTTAAAAAATAACGTAGATATATGACCGAACCTAACCAACCCTACCTAACCTAACCTAACCTATCTTTATAGGTAAGTTTAGGTTAGGTAGCCGAAAAAGGTAGGTTAGGTTAGGTTAGGTAGGTTAGGTTGTCGAAAAACAATTAATTCATGAAAACTTGGCTTATTAGGCAAATCGGGCCTTGAATAGTAGGCATAGAAGTGCGTTCTGGCTATTAGGTACGACATATATATATATATATATATATATATATATATTAGTATATTTTGGTAGCAGTCTTTCTTGTAAACATATATATTATTAAATATGACCGAAAAAGTAAGATTAATAATTCTAACACGAATTTTCTCAATGTTTCTTATGTTTCTTTTCACTGTCGATGGTAATTGAAAAATCAATTCTCCAAAATTCATTTTTATTTCTAGTCTGACGTGACACTTGAATGCGTTTCGTAATAACTTATTACATTTTCAAAGACTTTAGTTTACACACACACAACTATAACCTGTAAACACTAAACAGAGTTCTATGCTATCATTTAAACCGCTTTCATCTTATATACCCGCATTTGGGTGAGGTGATATGTTACAACAGTTTTGGATGAGGTGAACAAAACTTTCAACACAATAACACGAAATAGATAGAACACGAAACAATTGGTATAAATTGGGTAATTTAAAGGGAAGGATGGAAGTAACTGCAAAGGGCCTATTGGCCCATATTTCTTGATGTTTCTATATTGGTGCGGAGTCTTGAAGTGGGTAGAATATAGTTGTGCATTAATTGGCTATTGATTGCTGGTGTTGACTTCTTGATGTGTAGTGCCTCGCAGATGTCAAGCCGCCTGCTATCGCTGTATCTATCAATGATTTCTGTGTTGTTTGTTAAGATTTCTCTGGTGATGATCTGGTTGTGGAAAGAGATTATATGTTCCTCAATGGAGCCCTGTTGCTTATGCATCGTTAATCGCCTGGAAAGAGATGTTGTTGTCGTACCTATATACTGAGTTCTTTGAGGCTTACAGGCTCCACGTGGGCATTTGAAGGCATAGACGACGTTAGTCTCTTTTAAAGCGTTCTGCTTTGTGTCTGGAGAGTTTCTCATGAGTAGGCTGGCCGTTTTTTTGTTTTGTTTTATAGTAAATCGTTAATTGTATCTTCTGATTTTTTCTGTAGGGATAACGTTCCTATCAACAATATCTTTCAGGACCCTTTCCTCCGTTTTATGAGCTGTGGAAAAGAAATTCCTGTAAAATAGTCTAATAGGGGGTACAGGTGTTGTGTTAGTTGTCTCTTCAGAGGTTGCATGGCGTTTCACCTTCTTATGATGTCTTCAACGAAACCATTGGAGAAGCCGTTGTTGACTAGGACCTGCCTTACCCTACAGAGTTCTTTGTCGACTTGCTTCCATCCTGAGCTGTGGCTGAGAGCACAGTTGACATAAGCGTTAACCACACTCCTCTTGTACCTGTCTGGGCAGTCACTGTTGGCATTGAGGCACATTCCTATGTTTGTTTCCTTAGTGTAGACTGCAGTGTGGAAATCTCCGCTCCTTTCCATGACTGTTACATCTAGAAAGGGCAGCTTCCCATCCTTCTCCATCTCGTAAGTGAAACGCAACACAGAATTCCGCTCAAATGCCTCTTTCAGCTCCTGCAGATGTCTGACATCAGGTACCTGTGTAAAAATGTCGTCAACATACCTGCAGTGTATGGCCGGTTTCAAGTTCATGTCGACTAAGACCTTCTGTTCGGTGGTACCCATGTAGAAGTTCGCAAACAGGACACCTAAGGGAGAACCCATGGCGACCCCATCGACTTGCTTATACATGTGCCCATCGGGGCTCAAGAAGGGTGCCTCTTTAGTACAAGCTTGGAGTAGTTTCCTTGAAATGTTTTATGGTATGTCAAGAGGAGTACAGGCCGGATCACAATACACTCTGTCCGCTATCATCCCGATTGTTTCATCCACAGGTACGTTGGTAAACAGTGATTCTACGTCCTACGAGGCTCTTATCCCTGCGGCCTGTGTTCCTCGCAGTAAGTCATCAAATTCCTTTGGAGACTTCAGGCTGAAGGCGCAAGGGACATAAGGAGTCAGCAAGCCGTTGAGTCGCTTTGCCAGTCTGTACGTAGGTGTGGGTATCTGACTGATGATTGGCCGAAGTGGGTTTCCAGGCTTGTGTGTCTTGACATTTCTATACACATACCCAGGTTTATATTCCCCAATAATCTTTGGCAGGTGGCGTTCACAGTTTCGATCAATCTGTTAACTTTTGCTTTCAATTCGGCTGTAGTGTCCTTCGTTACCCTTTGGAATTTAGTTTGGTCAGAGAGTATGAGGTTCATTTTCGCCAGATATTCGTCTTTTTTAAGAATGGCGTATATTGGCGACTTGTCACCTCTCCTGACGACTATCTCCTTGTTCTCACGAAGGCTCTTCGCTGCCGCTTTGAGCTCGGGGGACAGTAAGGTGCTTCTGTAGTTGCGTCGAATCTTTCCTCCTTCCGCAATAAGTTCTACTTGTAAGGTGTCTTTGGTGGTGACCTTCTTTTGTGCCTCGAGGTCGAATATGTCGTCCAACCGGATCTCCAACTCCACTTTCCGGGCCATCTCACTTGGTCTGGACATAACGTGACAGTTTATACCCAGATTTAGGAGAGCGACTTGGTCCTCAGTGAGGTTGATTCCAGCAAGGTTCAGGAAGCCGTCTCTTGGTCGTGGAACACAATTTGGAACTTGGTCTCTTCCCACAACCAGACCATCACCAGAGAAATCTTAACAAACAACACAGAAATCATCGATAGATACAGCGATAGCAGGCGGCTTGACATCTGCGAGGCACTACACATCAAGAAGTCAACACCAGCAATCAACAGCCAATTAATGCACAACTATATTCTACCCACTTCAAGACTCCACACCAATATAGAAGCATCAAGAAATATGGGCCAATAGGCCCTTTGCAATTACTTCCATCCTTCTTTTTAATTTACCCAATTTATACCCATAGTTTCGTGTTCTATCTTGTGTTGAAAGTTTTGTTCACGTCATCCAAAACTGTTGTAACATATCACCTCACCCAAATGCGGGAATATAAGATGAAAGCTGTTTAAATGATAGCATAGAACTCTGTTTAGTGTTTATAAGTTATAGTTCGTGTGTGTGTAAACTAAAGTCTTTGAAAATGTAATAAGTTATTACGAAACGCGTTCAAGTGTCACATCAGACTAGAAATAAAAATGAATTTTGGAGAATTGATTTTTCAATTATCATCGACAGTGAAAAGAAACATAAGAAATATTGAGAAAATTCGTGTTAGAATTATTAATCTTACTTTTTCGGTCATATATATATATTTTTTTTTTTTTTTTTTTTTTTTTTTGAGATATATACAAGAGTTGTTACATTCTTGTACAGCCACTAGTACGCGTAGCGTTTCGGGCAAGTCCTTAATCCTATGGTCCCTGGAATACGATCCCCTGCCGCGAAGAATCGTTTTTTCATCCAAGTACACATTTTACTGTTGCGTTAAACAGAGGCTACAGTTAAGGAATTGCGCCCAGTAAATCCTCCCCGGCCAGGATACGAACCCATGACATAGCGCTCGCGGAACGCGAGCGCTATGTCATGGGTCATATATATATATATATATATATATATATATATATATATATATATATATATATATATATATATATATATATATATATATATATATATATATATATATATATATATATATATATATATATATGTGGGGTCGCCTCCCCACCCACGAGGCCACCTTGCCACCCGCCCATAGGGTCCGGGAGGCTCCCATGTGTGTCTTCGCCACCCACCCACCCAATGTATACCCACATATTGTGAAGTGGGTGTATACCCACACTTCGTATAGAGGTGGTATACGTATTACCACTCATCTGAGTGGTAAGTGCCACGGCCAGCTGACTATCCCCCCAGTCTCCACCCGCCGTCCACCCTCCCGCCCAGCGCCCGCCCAGCGCCCGCCCATGTCGCAGCTCTCAACAGATAGCCAGGCTTCTCCAAGCCAAGATGAGCCATCAAGCAGGGGTAGACAAGGCAGATGTCAGACGTGTGACAGGGTATGCTATATCCGGTTGAGTGACGATAATGTGCGCCTTCATTACCACAACAGAGCCAGGTGTTTGGGTTCTGGGCGCCCTCCCAGGGAGAACACCAATCAACAGCCCACACCGCCCGTAAGGCAACACACCTCCCAGACCTTCATTCCCACAGAAAACTTATTAGAAGCTATCAAAGCAACATCAGCCAGAACCTTGCAACACATCCCTAAAGCAGCCCGCCCCCATGCAGCAGCCAAATTATCTGCACTCCTGAGAAAGATCAACGACTCTCCTGGAACGACCCAAGCATGGCACAACCTCCTACTGTTTGGCAACATATGTCTAGCCACCCCTGCAAGGAGAGACAAGACCTTAGCTGCATAAGTCATCAAAGCTATAAATGATTTTCCCAGGGAGGACAACCAGGTGCGCCTTCCCACTCGTGCGAGAAACACCCACGGCAGGAAGAGCAACAGTGCCATATCCGAGACATCAAAAATCAGAACATCAGTCACCAAGAAAATAGAAGAAGGAAACACTATTGGCGCAATAAGAGTCATTACCAGTGAGGACTCAATTGCAGACAGAGATGCCGCAACAGCTCAAGCCCTAAGGGAGAAACACCCACCCAGGGCTCCGCGTGAGGACGACATTGTACAAGTGGGGGCTACCGGAGCAGAACCTCTCTGGGTGGCTGAATCTGTGGTCCATAAAGCAGCCATGTCCTTCCCAACAGGATCAGCAGGTGGGTTCACAGGACTAAAACCCAACCACCTCAAGCAAATGCTCAACCCTGCACTGGGTGACATTGCAAAGAACCTCTTGGTGGAACTAACCAGATTCACCAACACATGTCTAGCTGGCAACATACCAGCGTCCATAAGACCTATCTTTTTTGGAGCATCTCTCTGTGCTCTAAAGAAAAAGGATGGAGGGATCAGGCCAATAGCTGTGGGCAATTCTCTCCGGCGTCTCGTCGCAAAGGCAGCTGCAAGAACAGTTAGTGATGCAGCGGCCAACATGCTGAAGCCAAAACAGCTCGGGTTTAGCATTCCACAAGGGTGTGAGGCGGCAGCCCATGCAGCTCGAGCCTTCATCACCAACATCACAGACGAAAAGGCCCTTATCAAGCTAGATTTCAAAAATGCCTTCAATTTGGTGCGGAGGGATGCTGTACTCCGTGCGGTTCATAGTCATTTCCCTTCCCTCTACCCTTTTGTACATTCATGCTACAGTATGGACCTTAAGCTACTTTTTGGCGAACATGAAATTGACTCGCGAGAAGGCGTCCAACAGGGTGACCCCCTTGCTCCTCTCCTTTTCTGCTTAGTCATCAAACAAGTCACAGAGGTCCTGTCCAGCGAGCTTAACATCTGGTTCTTGGATGATGGTACCCTAGCTGGTTCCCAAGACTCCCTCCTGGAGGACATCAGAAAAATCCAGGAGCAAGGTGCAGTTTTAGGCCTCACCCTGAACCCTTCTAAATGTGAAATAATCTGTTCCAACCAGGGCATCCTAGAGAGAATAGAGGGCCTTCTGCCAAATATCTATAAAACTAAACCTGAACACAGCACACCCCTAGGAGCTCCCCTGGGGTTGAAAGCCATCGATGAGGTCCTTGATAAGAAAATCGCCGACCTTAAGAGGATGGATGAGAGGATTGAGGATATTGATGCTCATGATGCACTCTACCTCATCACCAGATGTCTATCCCTTCCCAGGTTAACCTACTTTCTGAGGTGTTCACCATCTTACAGCAGCCAAAAACTAAGTGAGTATGACCGGTTACTGAAATCAATGCTAGAAAAAGCCCTTAGCCTCTCTCTTGATGACCTACAGTGGAAACAAGCCTCTCTTCCCGTAAGACTTGGGGGCCTCGGAGTTCGAACAGCAACGCAAATTGCTGTTCCAGCCTTCCTGTCCTCCTTATCAGCATCCGACGACCTTGTGAAGGAAATTCTACCTGCCCACTTACATCAGCTGGCAGGTGTACATGATCCCAATTTTACACGCTGTGCCACAGAGTGGGCCTCTCGTGCAGGCCCATCACCTCAACCACCATCCCCAAAAGCCCACAAGCAATCCAGCTGGGATGGCCCCATTGTAGACCAAGTTGCTGCAGAGTGCCTGGGTGCTGCAACAACACAACACGACATTGCTCGCCTCACAGCAGTAGCAGCCCCACATGCAGGGAATTTCCTGTTAGCAACCCCAATGTCGGCAACTGGCACGCGTCTCACACCACACGCCCTCCGAATTGCTGTGGCCCTTCACCTTGCTGCCCCAATCCACACCAGATATAGGTGTATTTGCGGCGAGGTGGTGGCTGACAGGCACGGCCACCATGGCCTACTCTGCCAAAGCACAGGGGGATGGCACTCGAGGCACAGTGAAGTTAACGACATCATCAAGAGGAGCCTCACCACAGCTGGATGCCCAGCTGAAAGAGAGCCCCGTTACCTAACGCCCCGTAACTCTGATGCTCTTATTGGTCGCCCGGATGGTATCACAGTGAACCCCTGGAAGAATGGCAAGCAGTTGGTATGAGACTACACGTGCGTATCAACCCTGGTTAACACCTATATTAACCTCAGTGTTGCACAACCAGGTGGCGCTGCCACCCACAGGGAAGCAGCCAAATCCCGTAGGTATAGAGAACTGGATGGAGTTCCTGCCCGCCATCTGAGGAGCTGGAGGAACTCGACAACCTATGATAACCATCTTTGTAACCTATATGTAAACCCTTTTTTGTAACAAGGTTCAAATAAAGCAAATATATATGTGTACATACAAAAGAATGGGGGTGGTAGGAGAAGATAATATTAGTGTTCAGTGAGAGACCACAAGGTCTCCTCTGAATACTTTTTATTTTCTTCTCCGAGGCTATGGGTCCCCACATTGGCACCAGAGGTGGTACCCTATATATATATATATATATATATATATATATATATATATATATATATATATATATATATATATATATATATATATATATATATATATATATATATATATATATATATATATATTATATATATATATATATTATATATATATATATATATATATATATATATATATATATATATATATATATATATATATATATATATATATATATATATTATTAAATATGACCGAAAAAGTAAGATTAATAATTCTAACACGAATTTTCTCAATCTTTCGTACATTTCTTTTCACTGTTGGAGGTAAATCAAAAATCAATTCTCCAAAATTCATTTTTATTTCTAGTCTGACGCGACACGAGCGCGTTTCGTAAAACTTATTACATTTTCAAAGACTTTAGTTTACAAATACACAACTGAATAGAACTGATGATTGATTGATAAAGATTAAGCCACCCAAGAGGTGGTACGGGCATGAATAGCCCGTAAGAATAGAACTTACGCATCTCCGATTTTATATCTACATTTGAGTGAGGTGGATGGGGTGAGGTGGCATTAATAGGGTATTAATTTCATCAACACAAGACAGAACAAGAGGTGGCATTAATAGGGTATTAATTTCATCAACACAAGACAGAACACGAGACAATGGGTATTGAATAGAAGTATTTGTAGAAAGCCTATTGGTCCATATTTCTTGATGCTTCTATATTGGAGCGGAGTCTTGAGGTGGGTAGAATATAGTTGTGCATTAATTGGCTGTTGATTGCTGGTGTTGACTTCTTGATGTGTAGTGCCTCGCAAACGTCAAGCCGCCTGCTATCGCTGTATCTATCGATGATTTCTGTGTTGTTTACTAGGATTTCTCTGGCGATGGTTTGGTTGTGGGAAGAGATTATATGTTCCTTAATGGAGCCCTGTTGCTTATGCATCGTTAAACGCCTAGAAAGAGATGTTGTTGTCTTGCCTATATACTGGGTTTTTTGGAGCTTACAGTCCCCAAGAGGGCATTTGAAGGCATAGACGACGTTAGTCTCTTTTAAAGCGTTCTGTTTTGTGTCTGGAGAGTTTCTCATGAGTAGGCTGGCCGTTTTTCTGGTTTTATAGTAAATCGTCAGTTGTATCCTCTGATTTTTGTCTGTAGGGATAACGTTTCTATTAACAATATCTTTCAGGACCCTTTCCTCCGTTTTATGAGCTGTGGAAAAGAAGTTCCTGTAAAATAGTCTAATAGGGGGTATAGATGTTGTGTTAGTTGTCTCTTCAGAGGTTGCATGGCGTTTCACTTTCCTTCTTATGATGTCTTCGACGAAACCATTGGAAGAAGCCGTTGTTGACTAGGACCTGCCTTACCCTACAGAGTTCTTCGTCGACTTGCTTCCATTCTGAGCTGTGGCTGAGAGCACGGTCGACATATGCGTTAACAACACTCCTTTTGTACCTGTCTGGGCAGTCGCTGTTGGCATTTAGGCACATTCCTATGCTCGTTTCCTTAGTGTAGACTGCAGTGTGGAAACCTCCGCTCTTTTCCATGACTGTTACATCTAGAAAGGGCAGCTTCCCATCCTTTTCCATCTCGTAAGTGAAACGCAGCACGGAACTCTGCTCAAATGCCTCCTTCAGCTCCTGCAGATGTCTGACATCAGGTACCTGTGTAAAAATGTCGTCAACATACCTGCAGTATATGGCCGGTTTCAAGTTCATGTCGACTAAGACTTTTTGCTCGATGGTACCCATGTAGAAGTTTGCAAACAGGACACCTAGGGGAGAACCCATGGCGACCCCATCTACTTGCTTATACATGTGCCCATCCGGGCTCAAGAAGGGTGCCTCTTTAGTACAAGATTGGAGTAGAAAAACGGCCAGCCTACTCATGAGAAACTCTCCAGACACAAAACAGAACGCTTTAAAAGAGACTAACGTCGTCTATGCCTTCAAATGCCCTCTTGGGGACTGTAAGCTTCAAAAAAACCATATATAGGCAAGACAACAACATCTCTTTCTAGGCGTTTAACGATGCATAAGCAACAGGGCTCCATTAAGGAACATATAATCTCTTCCCACAACCAAACCATCGCCAGAGAAATCCTAGTAAACAACACAGAAATCATCGATAGATACAGCGATAGCAGGCGGCTTGACGTTTGCGAGGCACTACACATCAAGAAGTCAACACCAGCAATCAACAGCCAATTAATGCACAACTATATTCTACCCACCTCAAGACTCCGCTCCAATATAGGAGCATCAAGAAATATGGACCAATAGGCTTTCTACAAACACTTCTATTCAATACCCATTGTTTCGTGTTCTGTCTTGTGTTGATGAAATTAATACCCTATTAATGCCACCTCTTGTTCTGTCTTGTGTTGATGAAATTAATACCCTATTAATGCCACCTCTTGTTCTGTCTTGTGTTGATGAAATTAATACCCTATTAATGCCACCTCACCCCATCCACCTCACTCAAATGTAGATATAAAATTGGAGATGCGTAAGTTCTATTCAGTTGTGTATTTGTAAACTAAAGTCTTTGAAAATGTAATAAGTTTTACGAAACGCGCTCGTGTCGCGTCAAACTAGAAATAAAAATGAATTTTGGAGAATTGATTTTTTATTTACCTCCAACAGTGAAAAGAAATGTACGAAAGATTGAGAAAATTCGTGTTAGAATTATTAATCTTACTTTTTCGGTCATATTTAATAATATATGTCTACAGGAAAGACTGCTACCAAAATATACTAATATATATATATGGGTTTGACTCCTGGCCAGGGAGGATTTACTGGGCGTTAGTCCTTAACTGTACAAATCTACAAGGGCCAAAATGAGGGCCCTATATATATATATGTAGGGCCCACACACACACACACATATATATATATATATATATATATATATATATATATATATATATATATATATATATATATATATATATATATATATATATATATATATATATATATATGTATATATATATATATATATATATATATATATATATATATATATATATATATATATATATATATATATATACATATATATATATATATATATATACATATATATATATATATATATATATATATATATATATATATATATATATATATATATATGTGTGTGTGTGTGTGTGTGTGTGTGTGTGTGTGTGTGTATATATTTGAGTTTTTACATTCCTGTACAGCTACTCGCATGCGTAGCGTTACAGGCAAAGCCTTAATCCTATGTTCCCCGGAATACGACCCGCCAAATCGTTTAACAACCAGGTACCCATGCACTGTTGGGTAAACAGAGGCTACAGTTAAGGCACGTTTGGGATCATCCTGGACGAACGTTCGAACCCTCATTTCGGCCCTTGTAGATATGTACAGTTAAGGACTAACGCCCAGTAAATCCTCCCTGGCCAGGAGTCAAACCCAGGACAAAGTGCTCACAAAACCCCAGGCGAGTATCTTACCATTATGCCACTGGGAGGATTGACAAAAGATAAAAAAATTTGCCATCTTACTGCAATTGTCGAGGGATCCACAATACTAGTTCCTCTCTATGGCCCGCGAAATGTGACGGTCCCTCTAATTACCCAAAGCTACCCAAAGCTACCAAGCATTACGTAAGTAATGAAGAAATATGATATATTTACTCACTATATTGTTGTGTTAAATGTAGAACCTTAAAATACATATTTTTGCTCTGAAATAAAATTTATAACGAAAATTAGACGAAACTACGTGGCATGAGAGGCCATTGGAAGTCGACGATCCAAGCGACTATGTTGTGGAGCGACTTATCCAAGATGACCAAATTATTCAAGATATATTATATTGTTGCCTAGAGGTTATATTTGGATAGGTTAGGTTTAGTTAGGTTAGGTTAGGTTATGTTTGGGAAGGTTGATTAGGTTAGGTAAGTACAGGAGGCTCATATACTGTCACAGATTTTAATGGAAAGGAAACATGCATAAACACTGAGTTAAATACTTGGATTAGCACCATAGAAAAATGCATGATTGATCACATTCCCGTAGCTCACCATATAACGCTCCCACACCCCCCAGCCACTGAGGCGCTTAGGACACTGCAAACCAGATATAACAATCTTCTACAACTCATAACACAACACGGGTGGACGGACGAGCGCAAAAGACTACAAAGGGAACTACAAGATGAGCTGCAAGATCTATGCAAAACAGAGTACACCAAAAAATGGGATGACCTAATAAGCAAAATCCAAGTCGGCTACAGAAACCCAGGAAACTTCTGGAAAAAAAGTAAAAACCCTGATGGGAAGCTCTTCTGAGGAAACACCCTACATCATAGATGCCTCAGGAAATAAACTCTATGAGGAGAGAGAACAAGAACAGGAATTCAGGAAGTTCTGGTCCAGGTCCAGGACGGACCGAAACGTCGTCGTCCCTTCACCTTCTAGTGTGTGGTCTGGTCAACATACTTCAGCCATGTTATTGTGACTATCAATGCACTTGTATAGTAAATGCAGCTCTTTAATCTGGACATCTGGACTATATGGACATTTTCAAGAGGAAACTAGATTTATTCCTCCAAGGAGTGCCGGACCAACCGGGCTGTGGTGGGTATGTGGCCCTGCGGGCCGCTCCAAGCAACAGCCTAGTGGACCAAACTCTCACAAGTCAAGCCTGGCCTCGGGCCGGGCTTGGGGAGTAGAAGAACTCCCAAAACCCCATCAACCAGTGTTACGGCCCTCTTGGGTCGCAACTGGGTTCTTTCTCTGATGTTATTAGAGTTTAGGTATCCGGCCCCAAGTTAGTAGTGGCTTTCAAGGGGTGTGTTCCGTAACGCAAGTAAATTAAAGGGGAAGGGATAAAAGTGCACTAAACTTAAATATATAATTATTCCACCACCATAAATAAATATACAAACAAGTCACACGCGATTACTATTACTACACTTATGTACAATGACTTCTTCCGAAGATTCAGGAGGTTTCACGGTGCTCAACGATGCTTAGCCCTGGTTCTCTTGTGGCCTTACGATGAATCCTTAGATTCCCTTAAACGAGTCTACCCCGGCCACAGGCCAGCCAAATCACAGTCCCACTGGGTGCACCGTCGTGGAGGCTGTCAACCACAAATCCAGCCTGTAGCTGGCAGGTTCCAATCAGCTACGCTGCGTAGGCCACTCCACGACCGATACTAGGGTTGCGAGCCCTAGGCAGGAGCCTCGTGTGATTCCACAGATCACTCTCCTCACCACAACACCCCAGTGGCTAGTCTTCTCCACCAGTCAGCCCCGGGTACGACAATTCCTCAACTGTCACGTCACAGGCAGGCTAACACAACAGTGTTCATCCGGGGGGTGACTCACAGCTTCTGCAGAAAACTCGTGGAAATACTTCGGCTGCCTTGGGTAGACTGACTCACCGTCTGATTCAGCAGTCCCAGGTCGACTCTGTAATCAGACACGTCATCAGCACGGGTTACACTCTAGGGCACTTCACTTACAGGCTTAGAAGCAAACGCCCACCTATCCACTCCATATATGGCGTTGCTGTCTAAGCGTCACCTCACCAGAGGTCAGCAGCGGCTACGTTACGAGCTGAACACGACGGGAAACCAGCCCCTGTGGCCGGTATATCTCGTCCTCACTAGATGGCGTCGTCCATTTGGAGGGGGTTTCGGGAGCCGACCCACAGATGGCATGGTCGTCACTGCTCCATGCTTGGACACTGGACTCGGGTCCGTAAAAACCAGGTATCAACCAGGACTATTCCCCACATACTTAAAGAATGCCACAACAAGATTAATCCCAAGCCAGGTAAACCCCCAACCCAAACTGTAAATTACAGGCCAATTTCTCTCCTCAAAGTGCCAGGCAAAATATTCGAAAAAAATAATCAGCCAGAGACTTGTGAAGTACATGGAAGAGGAGAAGTATAACACCAGGCAGCATGGGTTTAGAAACCGCAGAGGGGCCCCATACAGCTATAGCCCTGATCTACGAGCATATAGCCAACGCAGTGTCGAAAAAAAGATCAGTGTAATATAGTGCTTAGAGATGTTTCGAAAGCCTTCGACAAAGTGTGGCACACAGGCCTAAAATACAAGATATCTGAGCTAGGACTTCCTGAGAGATTTACTGCTACTCTCTGCATAAGAACATAAGAACAAAGGTAATTGCAGAAGGCCTATTGGCCCATACGAGGCAGCTCCTATCCATAACCACCGAATCCCACTCATATACATGTCCAACCCGCGCTTGAAACAATCGAGGGACCCCATCTCCACCACGTTACGCAGCTTTATAGACAACAGAACTGCTAGGCTTAATATCGGCAGCTACTTGGGTGACGTAATAGAACTGAAAAGTGGAGTACCACAAGGAAGCTGCCTCTCTCCCACTTTTCAAAGTCTTTGAAAATGTAATAAGTTATTACGAAACGCGTTCAAGTGTCGCGTCAGACTAGAAATAAAAATGAATTTTGGAGAATTGATTTTTCAATTACCATCAACAGTGAAAAGAAACATAAGAAATATTGAGAAAATTCGTGTTAGAATTATTAATCTTACTTTTTCGGTCATATTTAATAACATATGTTTACAAGAAAGACTGCTACCAAAATATACTAATATTAAAATATGTATATAAATATACATGTATGTGTATGTATGAATACACAGTCTCTGTGGTGTAGTGATAAGACACTCGCCTGGCGTTCCGCGAGCGCTATGTCATGGGTTCGTATCCTGGCCGGGGAGGATTTACTGGGCGCAATTCCTTAACTGTAGCCTCTGTTTAACGCAACAGTAAAATGTGTACTTGGATGAAAAAACGATTCTTCGCGGCAGGGGATCGTATTCCAGGGACCATAGGATTAAGGACTTGCCCGAAACGCTACGCGTACTAGTGGCTGTACAAGAATGTAATAACTCTTGTATATATCTCAAAAAAAAAAAAAAAATCAATAAATAATAACAATAAAATAAAGAGCCTTGAACAAAACAACATGTGTGGAAGCATCGAAGTGTGTATATATGAATGCTACACAGTATTTATCTATAGACATCCATATGTCTATAGTACTAGTATAAAAAAAATACTAGGAAACATTGTCGCCTGGACCGTCGACTTGCTTTCAGGTCCCGACCTGTCCGTAGGGTGCAGCCGCACCTCCACAGATCTCCAGTATCAGCTAATGATACTGGTAATAGCTCCAAAGGGCCACCACTTACGGGCTATCCATGCCCGTGCCACCTTTTGGGTGGTTTCATCTTCATTAATCAGTCAGTCGACTTGCTTTGGCGTCACCACCTCCTTATTTTCGTCTAATTTCGTTATAAAATGATACTTTTTCAGAGTAAAAATATGTTTTGATGTTCTACATTCAGCACCGACATTATAATGAATAAATATATCATATTTATTCATTACTAACTTAATGCTATGAAGCTTTGTGTAGCTTTAAGAAAGTTTGGGAAGCTTTGGGTAATTAGACGGACCCAAATGAGAGTTAAAGTTCTAGTACGTTTTTAATACAATAAAATAGATCTCAAAGGGAGAGAGTAGCTTAGGCTATGTCTACCCTCTACTTCAAGTCCTTCAAGGGGCGCACAAATTCAGTGAGTACAAATCCACAAATCACAGCACAAGAATCACATTTAACATTGCAGGTTAATATAGTAAACACAGCAAATACGTGTTACACTCTTGGGGCAAAATTCTTGTAGCTCCTAAGTATACTGTCTATCATACCATTATCACACATCCAAACAATTTGATGTGGTACACTACTTATTTCCTTATTTCTATAGTTATCAATAAGTTGACACTCTAATACATAATGTTCTAAGGTGTGGGCGTCCGGTATACTACATAATTTACACTCCTTATCGTTTTCACTGACATCAACACCGTATTGCCAGATTTATATTTTAATCTCAATTAATATTAAGTTTTAGTCTTGGTGTTTTACCTGCCCGAAACGCTTTGCGTAATAGTGGCTTTAGGCATTGTATGTACTAGCTCTATCTATAAATCCATCAACTTTTGTATCTTACCTTGTATGTATGTACCTTACCTGAATAAAAATTTGTATTTGTATATATTTGTATCCTAATCTTAATCTGATGTAAATTGAATCCTTCCAAAATAGACTTTTCTCTACCATAAGTGAAGGACGAATTTGGATTTATTAATGCATAATTCTTAAGTGTTACTGCTGTCCTCCATTGACATTCTCTTAACCTTTTCTTCATTCTCTTGGATCATCTTCATTCTTGTTTTTATTTGTTTCAAAGTTTTCTGACATACAATATCGATAAGAGTTTTTCCGGAGGCTTTCTTCGCTATTTCATCAACTACCTCATTCAACAATATTTCCACATGTGAAGGGATCCACATGAATCTTACTTTATACCCATTTGTTTTAATGTCTTAACATTCTCTCTACACTCTATCACAATATTCTGGTATACTGGGCGTCTGCTAATTAAAGACTTTAACGCTCCTCTGCTGTCAATAAAGAAGTAAGCATTTTTACCACATTTGACAACTTCCTGTAATCCTGCTAATACACCTTGGAGTTCAGCCTGCGTTGAAGAGACATTGTCAGTTAAGCGGCGTCCAATAACAGTATCTACAGTGCCGATGTCAGTGTACTCCCTGATCAAGACTCCACATCCTGCCTTCCCATCCCTAGCTACTGACCCATCACAATATACATGTAGAGTGTTTTCTGTAGGTAATTTTTTAATTATGCAATCATATGTTCAATCTCACTTATCTCATACATACTTTTTTTCTGCAGGGGAATAATTACTTCATCTATGTTACAATTCTTCCTTGGTATTGTGAATTGTCGCTTAGGCAAAGCAATACATTCTGAAACAACATCATACTTTAGTATGATGATCTAATACATAACATTAGAACATAAGGTACTCAGATATGCTCTTTTATTATACTTTAACATACACTGCTCATTACTTCCCACCTTTTGAACCGAGAGGATTAATTCATTAGCTCCCCCACCTCTCATTAATCTAATGGTAGAGGCTAAATTTATCTCTGAAATGCTATCCCTAATACTCTTCAGATTCAATTCCATCTTCATTATCTCAATCACAGCATTTCTTGGGCATCCCAAGATAATTCTCATGGCTTCATTTTGTACCTTCTCCAACTTGCCCAGTCTACGCACACAGCACCGCTCCTGTGCCAGGTAAGTCCACTACGGGCTCACCATAGCTCGTGCTAATTGTCCCGCTTCTGTGCCAGGTAAGTTACGGGCTCACCATAGCCCGTGCTACTTGTATTTACTTGGGTAAATACTGGTTCGGTAACAGGGTTGTTGATTTGTGGAACCAATTACCGCGTAACGTGGTGGAGGTGGGGTCCTTCGATTGTTTCAAGCGTGGGTTGGACATGTATATGAGTGGAATTGGGTGGTTATAAATAGGAGCTGCCTCATATGGGCCAATAGGCCTTCTGCAGTTACCTTTGTTCTTATGTTCTTATAATAGAAGCAGGATACCTTGATTGTTTCAAGCGTAGGTTAAACATACATATTGGGTGAGATTGGGTGGATATAAATAGGAGCGGCTTCGTATGGGCCAATAGGCTTCCTGCAGTTTCCTTGATTCTTATGTTCTTACTCTATCATTTTGTGATGTAAATGACGCAGTTGATGAGATTGCGAATCAAGATGATTCAAGAAAAAATTATGCAAGAATTAAGATGATAAAAAAAAACAAGAATCAAGATGATCCAAGAGGATGAAGAAAAAGTTACGAGAATTGCAATGGAGGACAGCAGTAACACTTAAGAATTATGTAATAATAAATACAAATTCGTCCTTCACTTATGGTAGAGGAAAGTCTACTTGGAAGGATTCAATTTATATGAGAATAAGTTTAGGATACAAATATATCTGGCAATACGGTGTTGATGTCAGTAAAAAAGATAAGGATTGTAAATTATGTAGTATGCCGCACGCCCACACCTTAGATCATTATGTATTAGTGTGTCAACTTATTAATAACTATAGAAATAAGGAAATAAGTAGTGTACCAAATCAAATTGTTTGGATGTGTGATAATGGTATGACAGACAGAATACTTAGGAGCTACAAGCATTTTACCCCAAGAGTGTAACACTTATATGCTGTGTTTACTATATTAACCTGCAGTGTTAAATGTCATTCTTGTACTGTGATTTGTGGATTTGTACTCACTGGATTTGTGCGTCCCTTGAGGGATTTGAAGTAAAAGGGGAGCAAAAAGAGCCTAAGCTACTCATACATACATACACACTACTACAGTACATACATTTGAGATGTATTTTATTACCTCAATAAACTTACTCGAACATAAATGTGAGGATATTCCCATCATTCTCAGTTTATTCCAATTTCTGGGAAAGGGGAGGAGTTAGTGACCCATCTCGACTATATAAGGGCCTCTCTGTGGCGCAGAGGTATAAACATTGGATCCATAAGTCTCCACCATGCAACGTGCTGTGGTCTTGTCCTGCCTGGTGGCGCTCTCTCTGGCCGGCGACCACGCCGCCCCACACACTCCCTGCCAGCCCAGGAACCAGACCATCCTCATCACCAGGACAGAAGTGAACACTCTTCACCAGCAGGTGACGCAGTATGACTTCCAGTATGGTCACTACGGTTACAACGTCACCAGCGTCATCCTGGTGCCGTCGACAGTCACCCAGACGCAGACGTTTACCTCCTACCCACCACCAGATATCACCACTCAAACCAGCTACATAACAGCCACGAACCACTTTACAGAGTACAGTACATCTCTGGCCACAGTCATTAACACTCGCACCACCCAGCTGTTGGCCACCGAGGTACAGGTCAAAGAACTGACCATCACCCAGACAGCTATTGTGCCCGAAACAATCACCCAGACGCTCACAATCATCAATCATGAGACAGCTTTCAGTACAGTCACCATCACCGACGTCATTAATGCCTTCGTCACCAAGACTAAGACTGAACCCTTCACCATCAGCGAGACCAGCTACCAGTCCTACACCCAGTTTGTGACTGACACGGTCACCAGCTTCAGTAACTGGACGGTAGAGGTCACTACCACCCTCACCCAGCACCAGTTCGTCACCAAGTGTAAACCACCCAAGATCACCTACGATCACTGAACAAGTCTCAAGAACTTATTTTCACACTAGCAACTGAATTATGGAGGAATATCATTTACTTTTCTTTTTAATTTCATGAATAATGTACCTTATTTATTTATTTATTGTTTTGTCATAAACTGACAAGATAAATTGTATCTTTATTATCGTAATAAACGATATTTAAATAAATATTTAACACTGCATGTATTTCCGTAAAAGATATCCAACATCCCTTCTAAAATAGCCGAAATAATATAATATCTTTCTACATTTTAAACTCTAGAGCCTAAATGTTATTCAATACCTTCTTGTTATGCAATTGTTAACTGCAATAACATTATACATAAATTAAATTTCATCGCACCCGAACATAAAATGAGATCGTTAACCATGACCATGACTGAATAAACATTTGAATTTGAATTTGATGACGCCTCAATGAACGTGAACTGTGGGGGTTACAACATTACATCACTGTACATTAATGTACAACAATAATCACTGTACATTAATGTACAACAATAATCACTGTTAATGTACAACATTATATTGTATCACTGTACCAACGAGCACGCTCAAGTTATTTCTTACTCCAAGCTTATTCTGTTTGTTTCGATTTTCCGTATTCTATTTTCATTTTGTCGGAAAATCCGACACCATTTAATAATATCATACAGGCAGTTAATATTGCTGCATTGTATAAACAAGTTAACCCATAGAAAATGTAGCTTGTAGTTGAATTTTCCGTCTATAGAAAACGGGATATCATTACCACATACTATTATAAATTCACCAGCTATTCTGCTGGGAATTATTCTTAAATACATTAGTCTTTGGACTTTACCATCATAAAAACATCTCATATAAATTAACTTAATTATCAATATTAAAATAGAGTAAATGTGACCCTTCTATCACTTACTGTCATCTGGACACAGCCCGTCCTCCAAACAAAGATCCAAAAGTGATTCCATGCACCCACCAAACCCCCTGTTTATGAATGAAAAGCGGTTTACACACAACCCGTCCTCGACTCAAGTCCATTACACCCAGCAGTCAACCCCACAGACGCATTCATAAATTTTAACATGCTGTTCATTCAAAACGGGAATTTTCTCAAGTATAAATTAATATTATAATATATTAGCATATTGTGCATATATAGGCATAGGATAGGTTAGGTGTTTAGGTTCTGTTGGCGATCATTTGTATTTGTAGTACGTGGGTGAAGCATTTATAGCGTTGTGATTCGAACAAAATTCGTCAGTGAAGCACTTGTTCCGGATATGTTCGAACGTCAGCAGTTGTGAGTCGTGTGTAAACCGCTTTTCATTCATAAACAGGGGGTTTGGCGGGTGCATGGAATCACTTTTGGATCTTTGTTTGGAGGACGGGCTGTTACACACGACTCACAACTGCTGACGTTCGAACATATCCGGAACAAGTGCTTCACTGACGAATTTTGTTCGAACCACAACGCTGTAAACAGCCCGTCCTCCAAACAAAGATCCAAAAGTGATTCCATCCACCCGCCAAACCCCCTGTTTATGAATGAAAAGTGGTTTAAACATGACTCACAACTGATTTCGTTCGAACACTTCCGGAACAAGTGCTTCACTGACGAGTTTTGTTCGAACCACAACGCTATAAATGCTTCACCCACGTACTACAAATGCAAATAATCGCCAACCGAACCTAAACACCTGACCTAACCTAACCTATGCCTATTTATACGGAATATGCTAATATATTATAATATTAATTTATACTTGAGAAAATTCCCGTTTTGAATGAACAGCATGTTAAAATTTATGAATGCGTCTGTGGGATTGACCGCTGGATGTAATGGACTTTAGTCGAGGATGGGTTGCTGGACAATATAGGCCAGTAGCGTCAGTTGTGAGGGAGTGGTTAGCCATCATTGTTATTGTTTTAAGACCAGAGTCGTTGGAGCTAGTAACAGCTCCTATAAATTCTCTTGGACGAAGTGTGACGAAGATCAGAGTAGTGGTCTTTCATCAACACGCTGTCAGCAAATACAAGGGAGGTGTCTTTCCACAACCCGTTTATCTTTCATTTATGGCCATTAATGTCAGTGGATATTGGGTGGGACCGGTTAGATCACAAATAATCGACTCAAACAAGGTAATTAAGCCTATGTCTTTATGGTTCCTTGTACAGTGTTTTCTCTGATATAGCTGTCATATACTAGGATTCTGACTTTACAGCTAGTGCCCTTTTGACAGGTCAAGAAGAGGAAGCAAGACTTTGTGCATCAGTTACTGGATGTTGGAAACTGCCTCAAAATAGGATAATTTGGTGTCTACATCCTAGTTATACCTGGTGGACTAAGGCCTGCTGTACAAATAAGATAAGGAACCTCTTCAATGTTTAACAATATATATAGTTTAATACTGTAGTTTGATTGGCTGCATATATATATAAATTCAATATAAACCCCCACTAATGTGTAGTGGATCGATTTGTGAGATTATTGCAGAAATACAGTCCACTTAACATCATACAAATTGCTATCGAAGTATACAAATTAACGTAAATATAAATTCTATATAAATTCATATAAATCTCACAGGTCGGTATCCACACATTTTGCTAGAAAATTTATATTAAGCCGATTTGTTATCAAGTCTCCATTGACCCCAAGTATTCTCCACTGCTAAACTCTGATCCGTGGTCCCGAGGACAGTCGTGTATACCGAAAAAATAGCGAGTTCTTACTTGTGTATTGAAGTTTGATGGAGTCAGTTACGGACGTCACACTAGGAAGGGACACCCAGCGGTCGACTTCCACGGTACATTGTAAACTGTTGCACTGGATGGTTACGCGAGTGAAGAGTGCTTCCCAGTGGGTTCTCTCACTTTAATATTTTCCACCAACGTTTCTTGGGACGGACGGATGCAGATCATGCACTTCGCTCACTATATCTCCATCTTTTCAAAAGAGAAAAATATAAATTTAAACTTTCCGAAAAACCATGCTTAACGGAAGACAATTTATCTATCTTCTTTGACCACAAATACTTTTAGAACGGGTTTTGTTGACCAGACCACACACTAGAAAGTGAAGGGACGACGACGTACTACGGGCTCACCATAGCCCGTGCTACTTGGAACTTTTTGTTCCAAGTAGCGAATCCTTAAACAACAAAACGACGTTTCGGTCCGTCCTGGACCATTCTCGGCGTTTCCTTGCCCTGCCATCTGTCTATCAAATAATTTTCTAGTATTTCCCATAGTCTGGTTAAACTATCGGAGGGTTCTAGTATGGTTACGGCACCTCTTCACGAAGACTAACTTGCTCATCAGCACCTCTCTCTCTCTCTAAATTACCTCTGCCCATTGTTGGTGACCATCACCATCTGGTCACCACTTGGTCCGGGAGACATCTCCCGTCACGCAGGGTGCAGTCGCACCTCCACAGATCTCCAGTATCATCTATTGATACTGGTGATGGCTCAAAAGGGCCACCACTTACGAGCTATTCATGCCTGTGCCACCTTTAGGGTGGCTTCATCTTCATCTTAACACATTCACATGGGAGACATCTCCCGTCATGCAGGGTGCATTCGCACCTCCACAGATCTCCAGTATCAGCTCCTGATACTGGTAATGGCTTAAAATGGCCACCACTTACGGGCTATTTATGCCCGTGCCACCTTTTGGGTGGCTTCATCTTCATCTTAACACATTTATAAGGGAGACATCTCCCGTCATGCAGGGTGCATTCGCACCTCCACAGATCTCCAGTATCAGCTCTTGATATTGGTAATGGCTTAAAAGGGCCACCACTTACGGGCTATTCATGCCCGTGCCACCTTTTGGGTGGCTTAATCTTCATCAATCAATCAATCTGTTGGTGACTTGCACACGGGAGACATCTCCCGTCCACGAGGCTCACCATAGCCCGTGCTTCTTGCCCCGCTCCTGTGCCAGGTAAGTTACGGGCTCACCATAGCCCGTGTTACTTGGAACTTGTTTCCGAGTAGCTGAATCTATAACAACAACAACATGGTGACTTGGCGGGCAGAGTAAACGGGGAATTTAACTCTGGAACGACATCTATATTTTAGGTTCCTCACCCAATTTTGGAGTTAACATAAATATAGTTGATGCAATTGTAGTCCACAATGGTTTGTGATGATAGGTGGAATGTGTGATGTTGTGCGTTGAGGTCTGCCATCAGAATGGCGGGTAAGTTAGTGTAATGCAGTACTCTTGTTAAGTGCAGGCGATGAGTCACAATAACGTGGCTGAAGTATGATGACCAGACCACACACTAGAAATTGAAGAGACGACGACGTTTCGGTCCGTCCTGGACCATTCTCAAGTCGATTCTCAAGTCGATCTCTTGTTAAGTCTTGTAATGTATGTATGTTTGTGCAGACACACGCAGTGCTCATGATGAGTGGTCAGTGCTGTACTCACCTACTTGTGTTTCCGGGGGATGAGTTTTGTCTCTTTGGTCCCGCCTCTCAACTGTCAATCAACTGGTGAACAGGGCCCTGAGCCTACTGGGATCTTATCATATCTACATTTCAAACTGTGTATGGAGTCAGCCTCCACCATTTCACTGCCTAATGCATTCATCTGTTAACTACTCTTGACACTGAACAAATTCTTTCTAGCGTCCCTGTGGATGATTTGGGTAATAAGTTTCCACTTGTGTCCCATTGTTTGCGTACCACCTGTGCTAATCAGTTATCTTTATCTATCCTGTCAATTCCCCTGAGAATTTTATAGATAGTGATCATGTCTCCCTTAACTCTTTTGTTTTCCAGTATTGTGATGTTTAGTTCCAGTAATCATTCCTCGTAGCTCATACCTCTCAGCTCGGGCCGTTTCTTTTTGGTCATTGCTACCTGAAATGGCCTGGTATCATCTTGTCTGTCATCCTCACTCTCATATTCTTCAGGTCTAGTGCAAGATTGTCTATCACTTAGACAGACCGCCTCTGCCATTTCCTCGACACGCAAAGGCACTGTATCACTGTAACAGTTGAGCACAGGTTCACAATATCCAGAAGCGCTTAGTGACAGTGAGAATTAAAACAAAATTGCAGTGATGGACGACGGAGAATCCAGAGGTGAAAACTCCCAGACATTCTCAACAGGAAACAGTAACCAGCAGGACGCAAGAGACGCAGATTAATAGAAGGGAGAGGCTGTTATTCCATACAACGTATTAACTGAACTTTCATCAAAAGCTGGAGTAGACGATTCATTTGGCTAAGGAGTTTGGATGATTTGATTGATGAAGATTAAGCCACCCAAAAGGTGGCACGGGCATGAATAGCCCGTAAGTGGCGGCCCTTTTGAGCCATTACCAGTATCGAGAGCTGATACTGGAGATCTGTGGAGGTGCGACTGCACCCTACGTGCAGCAAATCGGACACTTGGATTTATTAATCGCAGCGTTAGTAACAAGACACCTGGTGTGGTTCTCAAGCTATATCTTGCTCTAGTTAGGCCCCATTTAGATTATGCAGTTCAGTTTTGGTCGCCATATTATAGAATGGATATAAATTCACTTGAACGTGTCCAGCGTAGGATGACTAAGTTAATTCCCCAAATTAGAAATCTTTCATATGAAGAAAGATTAACAAAGCTTAAGTTGCATTCACTGGAAAGGCGAAGAGTTAGGGGTGACATGATAGAGGTTTACAAGTGGATGAATGGACATAACCGGGGGGATATTAATAGGGTATTAAAAGTATCAACACAGGACAGAACACGAAACAATGGATATAAATTGGATAAGTTTAGATTTAGGAAAGACTTGGGTAAATACTGGTTCAGTAACAGGGTTGTTGATTTGTGGAACCAATTGCCGCGTAACATTGTGGAGGTGGGGTCCCTCGATTGTTTCAAGCACGGGTTGGACAAGTATATGAGTGGGATTGGGTGGTTATAGAATAGGAGCTGCCTCGTATGGGCCAATAGGCCTTCTGCAGTTACCTTTGTTCTTATGTTCTTATGTACGTGACGGGAGATGTCTCCCGTTGGAATTTGGAGAATATGAACCACTATTTAAGGAGGGTGGAAGGTGAAGATGTGGGTGGCAGGAGCCACCCACATCTTCACAGACGGATCTGTTGACACAGAATATGAGAGTGCTGGCGCTGCTCTTTGCACGGACAGCGAACAGGCATATTGGAGACTGGAAGGACCAGTAAGAACATAAGAACAAAGGCAACTGCAGAAGGCCTATTGGCCCATACGAGGCAGCTCCTACTTATAACCACCCAATCCCACTCATATACATGTCCAACCCGCGCTTGAAACAATCGAGGGACCCCACCTCCAGCACGTTACGCGGTAATTGGTTCCACAAATCAACAACCCTCTTACTGAACCAGTATTTACCCAAGTCTTTCCTAAATCTAAACTTATCCAATTTATACTCATTGTTTCGTGTTCTGTCTTGTGTTGATACTTTTAATACCCTATTAATATCCCCTTTGTTATGTCCATTCACCCACTTGTAAACCTCTATCATGTCACCCCTAACTCTTCGCCTTTCCAGTGAATGCAACTTAAGCTTTGTTAATCTTTCTTAAGAACATAAGAACATAAGAACAAAGGTAACTGCAGAAGGCCTATTGGCCCATACGAGGCAGCTCCTATTCTATAACCACCCAATCCCACTCATATACTTGTCCAACCCGTGCTTGAAACAATCGAGGGACCCCACCTCCACAATGTTACGCGGCAATTGGTTCCACAAATCAACAACCCTGTTACTGAACCAGTATTTACCCAAGTCTTTCCTAAATCTAAACTTATCCAATTTATATCCATTGTTTCGTGTTCTGTCCTGTGTTGATACTTTTAATACCCTATTAATATCCCCCCGGTTATGTCCATTCATCCACTTGTAAACCTCTATCATGTCACCCCTAACTCTTCGCCTTTCCAGTGAATGCAACTTAAGCTTTGTTAATCTTTCTTCATATGAAAGATTTCTAATTTGGGGAATTAACTTAGTCATCCTACGCTGGACACGTTCAAGTGAATTTATATCCATTCTATAATATGGCGACCAAAACTGAACTGCATAATCTAAATGGGGCCTAACTATAGCAAGATATAGCTTGAGAACCACACCAGGTGTCTTGTTACTAACGCTGCGATTAATAAATCCAAGTGTCCGATTTGCCTTATTACGAACATTAATGCATTGATCCTTTTGTTTTAAATTCTTACTAATCATAACTCCCAGATCCCTTTCGCAATCCGACTTCGCAATCTCAACACCATCTAGCTCGTATCTTGTAACTCTATCATCATTAACCTGTCCTCTTAAAAAGAACGTCGCTTTTGGCCGTTTGTCCGTATGGCCGAATTTGGACGTAATTTGGAAATGAAAATAAATTTGGGATTTTTTTTTCAACAACAGTAAGTTAAGGGTCCTCTGATAGGTTAGGTGGGCAGGAAATTCTCATAAAGTTTCAAAACGTTATGAAAAACGTGAATTTAAAGTGTCCTCTTATAACCTCTGCGCGTAGGCCGGACGACTTACAATAGAAAACGGAACAGAACGTCACTTTTGTGAGTCGATTTCATTTCAAATTACGTCCAAATTTGGCCATAGTGCGCATACGAGCCAAAAGTGACGTTCTTTTTAAGAGGACGGGTTGCATCATTACCTAGCCTCAGAACTTTACATTTATCAGCATTAAACTGCATCTGCCAATCCTTTGACCATTTCAAAAACCCTATTTAGATCAACTTGAAGAGATAGTGAGTCTTCTTCCGTATTAATTTCCCTGCCGATTTTTGTATCATCGGCAAATTTGCAAATGTTGCTACTCAAACCTGAATCTAAATCATTTATATATATTATAAACAACAGAGGTCCCAGGACAGAGCCCTGAGGCACCCACTTACAACATTTTCCCACTCTGACTTGACTCCATTTATACTAACTCTCTGTTTCCTTTGGTATAGCCATGCCCTAATCCAGCTTAATATAGCACCCCCAATACCATGAGCCTCTATCTTTTTAATCAGTCTTTCATGTGGCAATGTATCAAAAGCTTTGCTAAATACTAACTTTGCTAAATAACTAAAAAGGGTAAAAATGCCTGCCGAACTGGTGTCCATGATTCTGGTAAGCTGCGTCCTCAATCTGAAGCCTGATGATGTACGGTTGCTTGCTAGATTATAAGATTTGCAAGGACCGCTTCGGAACACCTTATTGCCAGTTGCTCGAAAATGGCGAGAGTCGCCCTCCTTCCCGAAAGTCGCGCATGCGCATAACTCCCAGTGGGGAAGCCCCGAGCATAAATTCCATTTATTCATTAAAGTTAAATACGGAAGGAAGTATTTATGAAAACTGTTTTAATCAAATGCTTTATGTGGTGATGTTTGATTCTCACAGTGCAGGTCAGTTAATGTAAACTGCACATATAAACGAGAATCCTTTGGAGGTGTAAATTATTTTAGATTATGATAATATTTACTAGAACAGCGATCAAGCTGGGTAAAGGAATTCCAGTAAACTTTTGTGTACTAAATAAACTATACCTATTATTAAATAATTATCCTTGATAAAGGAAAGTAAATAGTTGAACTTCTATTTGATCTACAGATATTTACTGTTACACTTTTTAAATTAATTTTTAATTTACTTTTTACTAGTCATTTATTGGACTTAATTAATTGAGTGCATTAATATTTCTTTAGTTCTTATTAATTATACGATCATAACTAAACTATTTGTAGTTAATAATCATTAGCTTAAATTTGCCTATGTTTATTATTCAACTTTTTTCTTTGATTTCATTTATTACCTAGGTTGCCTAGCCTCGCCATACTCCCTTACCCCATTGTACCCCTGGCTTTGCCTGTGTCTCAAAATGCAAATTATTACTTACAGTGTATCTGAGAATACTCGTAAGCAATCTACCTCATTTTTCTTTTTTGTTCATTTTGTGTTTGTTTTGTATAGTCTTGTTTATATATTTTTTCCCCCTTTTATATCAAAATTTTATTTTGTAATTGCCATTCTTGCCTTGTTTTCTTACAACCAGCCTTTTTATGCAGACAAGTATAGACCCAGAACTAAACCTCTTATCCACTATCTATGACAATCATCACTTTAATGATCAAAATTGCAGATATTTTACAGCACATGATGTAAACAATGTATTAACACATAATCACAATATCTCTGTGATCAACTTGAACGATAGATCCCTAGGTAAACACTTCGATGATGTTAGTGCCTTGATTGAAACTATTGACAACAAATTCTCTTTTATTATACTTACTGAAACGTGGTTGAAAGAGGATACTACTCAACTCTTTAACATGCCTAACTACTCAGCAATTCACAACTGTCGTCAAATTCAGAGAGGTGGTGGTACTGCTCTTTACATCCACCAAGAACTAACATGCTTAAAAGTAATTAGAACTAGAGACTGCTGAGGGGAGTATATCTTCGCCAGCTTCAGAGTCAAGGGTGCCGAGTCTGTCCTGTCTGTGGGTGCAGTCTATAGAATTCCTAACCCTGATGTGTCCGAATTCACCTCAAACCTTAGAAATCTAATACTAGATAACAGACTGAACAAAAACCATCTAATTATTGCAGTGGTCTTTAATATTGACCTCTGCGAGCCTGAAACCCCTACTGCTGCCAGCTTCCTCAACTGTATGAATTCCTGCTTCCTCATACCCTTAATCACTAGACCTACTAGAATCACTGATAGTACTGCCACGACTCTAGATCACATCTGGACCAACATAACCTCTCCGCTTACTTCAGGTATAATCATCGATAGCACTACAGACCATTACCCCACATTTCTCTTAACTAACATTAACAAACCACCTCTAGAGACAAGGGAGTTAAGCTTTAGGCTGCACAATGAAACTGCTATAGGCAATTTTATAACTGCTGCTGCTAATGTCAACTGGGAGTCCGAGTTAGGTAACATAGGGGACATCAACCTAGCAGTGCAATCTTTTCTTCAAAAAACTCTCAGCCTTTATAACACCCCACTGTCCTATGCTAAAGAAACAAGTCATAACCAAAAGGCAAAACAATCCTTGGCTTACAAAGGGAATACTTAAATCCATTAATAAAAAACATGACCTTGAGAAGACGGTTAGGAACCGTCTCCAAAGAATTTTCAAAGAATGTCTCGTTATTGCTATTTAAAATAATTAGAAGAGCCAAAACTAAATACTACGAAGATAAATTTACCCAAACAAATTAAAGAAAATGGAGCACAATTTCACAAATATTGGGATCAAAGAAGATTTTAAATAAACCAATACTCCTGTCCAATAACGATGGTCAGCTTTCAGCCTCTGATTCTGCTATTGAGATCAATAGGTTCTTCTCTTCCATTGGGTCATCCCTTGCAAATGATATTCCATCTTCCAGTACTGATGTTAAGGACTATCTTACAGGTAACTATCCACGGTCTCTGTACCTAAAGCCTACTAATTCCACTGATGTTAATGCTATAATCCTTTCCCTTAAAACCAAGTCTAGTGCCCTTGAGGAGATACCAACTTTAATTCACAAAAAAACTCCAGATCTTTAGCCCCTGCTATTGCTTTGCTCTTCAACAAGTCACTTGAACTCCAAACCTTTCCAGATATTCTAAAAAAAAAGCGAGAGTAACCCCTGTCCACAAAAGTGCTGATCTCACAGATGTTAACAACTACAGACCTATATCAATCCTGCCTAACTTGTCAAAGATATTTGAAAAACTAATCTACAAGCAGCTTTACTCTTATCTATCCAAACACAATATACTTAGCTCTTGTCAATATGGCTTCAGACCCAAAAAAGGACTAACGATGCACTTATTAGTATGATTAACTTGACTCATGCAGCTCTTAATAAAAATGAGTTCCCTGTTGGGTTATTTGTGGACCTGCGTAAGGCTTTTGACACTGTCAGCCACCAAAACCTTCTTCTTAGATTACATCATTAAGGAGTCAGAGGTCACTCCCTGCAGCACCTTAAGTCTTACCTTACTGACAGGCTCCAGTATGTTTCTGTAAATAATTCAATTTCTCCCACCTTACCCATCAACATTGGTGTTCCTTAGGGGAGCATACTTGGCCCTCTCCTCTTTCTCATCTACATTAATGACCTTCCAAATGCCTCCCAACACCTCAAACCAATTCTGTTTGCTGACGACACAACCTTCATTTACTCCAGTCCTGACCCCCTTGCTCTAAATGTCACAGTGAATACTGAGCAAAATAAAGTCCATCTTTGGCTAACTGCCAACAAACTCACCCTTAACATTGACAAAACTTTCTATATTCTGTTTGGCAATAAATCCTCTAATCAAATAAATCTCAGGATAAACAATACCCAAATTTGTAACAAAATAGATGGCAAATTCCTTGGCGTTCTCATTGACCACAAGCTGAATTTCCAGGTACACATTCTAAATATATCAAAGTTTCAAAAACTGTTGGCATTCTTTCTAAGATCAGATATTATGTATCCCGCCCTGCCCTGGTGACTCTCTATTACTCCCTCATCTATCCATATCTCAACTATGGTATTTGTGCTTGGGGATCTACTACCCAAAATCATTTATGTCCTCTAATTACTCAACACAAAGCTGCTATTAGGACAATATCCAACTCTGGCCCCAGACATCACTCGGTACCCCTACTCAAATCCCTGAATATGTTAGATATTAAGTCACTGCACATCCTCTCATTCATATATATATATATATATATATATATATATATATATATATATATATATATATATATATATATATATATATATATATATATATATATGCAACAATGATCACAAAAACACTGATCCAAGTATGCAGAATAACCACATATGAAAAATAGAAAATGCTTAACGCGTTTTCGGCTAATTCGCCTTCATCAGAGCAAAGTAGAATCAGGGAGTGGACCTAAGGAACACATTCTACTTTGCTCTGATGAAGGCGAATTAGCCGAAAACGCGTTAAGCATTTTCTATTTTTCATATGTGGTTATTCTGCATATATATATATATATATATATTAAACGCTGAACTGTAATGCCAATCCTGACCTCAAAAGCTTCATAGAAGGTTGTAACAGAACCCATGAGCACCACACCAGAAACAAATACAGTTTTGATATTCCAAGAGTACGACTTAATCAAACTAGAAGTGCTCTACAAATCAAGGGACCCAGAATGTGGAATGACCTTCCCAATCATGTTAAAGACTGTACCTCTCTCAACCAGTTTAAGATAAAAACTAAGCACTACATAATAAATTCCCTGTAACCTACCTTACCCCTATATTGTCAATCCATGTCTGTTATTTTTTAAACACCGCTGTTTGTCGACCTAATTGTATTTGTGCTGTTTTTTCTGCCATGTTCCCCCCCCCCCCCTTTTTTATTTTTGTTTGTTCTCAACACATTTTATACTTTAATCTCAATTAGTATTAAGTTTTAGTCTTTAATGTTTGTCCTGCCCGAAACGCTTTGCGTAATAGTGGCTTTAGGCATTGTATGTACTAGCTCTATCTATAAATCTATTAATTTTTGTATAACCTCTTGTATGTATGTACTTTACCTGAATAAACATTTGAATTTTGAATTTTTGAATTTGATATGTGGAAATATATTCTCCGTGGGTGGCTGTCGCAACACTGCATAATTCTAGGAGAAATTACGTGATGTTCCACATCCTAATGCAATGAATTATGTGATAGTAAACTACGAATTAGTAGTGTTAGTTAATTAAAACAATTAGTACAGGAAATACATCCTATTGTATTAGGGATGAGAATAATTGTTGGAAATATCCAACACATGTCCGCAACAACAAGAACTCTTCATGAATAATGTGGGATCCTCAATATAGTTTGCCACTTTCCTGTATCCACGTCCTTGTATAAAGTCTTTCTGGAGCCTTACCCTTTAACAAGGCAACAATCTGGCTTTATTACACACAGACATCACAATAGCGTGATGCATCACATGAACAAATCCACAAGGGCCGTGATGAGGGTTCGAACCTACCTCTGAGAGGATCCCAAGCGCGCCTTAATAGACTGCAACGACATGGAAAAGAATTGCAACCGGGAGTTCAACTGACCTCACACAGATCTTGCAGACTCTCCTGGTTTGTGTCTCGGAGAGACTGCAGAACCCTTGTGAGGTCAGTTGAACTCCCAGTTGCAATTGTTTTCCATGTCGTAGCACAGTCGATTAAGGCGCGTCTGAGATCCTCTCGGACGTAGGTTCGAACCCTCATCACGGCCCTTGTGGATTTGTTCAATCTGGCTTTATTTTTCACTACGAACAATGTTCCTCTTAGCCCATACATCACTTTCATGGTTGAGATGAAGAAATTCAGGATCCATGTATGTCGGATACTTAAAAACAATAACTTCAGTGTAAATTATTCAGACTTCAGGAATAACGAACACAATATTCTTAAATCCGTCAGTCGTTAAATGTTCCAATGTCTCTTCTGTCCCAACCGTTATGTAGGGCCGGTGAACACCCTCCTTAAATAATGGTTCATATTCACCAAATTCCTTGACCAATTGAACGGTCCACTCCAGCGTCTGATGAAAAGTTAGTGGACATGTCGAGGGTGGACATGTCGAGGGTGGACATGTCGAGGGTGGACATGTCGAGGGGAAATAGCGGCCGCTTCCTTCCATTAATCCGTGCCTCTTGCTGTATGTGGTCCTGTTGCATTCTTCCGGGGAGATTTTCTGTTGGGATTGAGTACTACAGATGTTGGAGGTAGCATGTTTGGAGCAGATGCTCTTTTGTTTATGATCTTGTTAATAATATTTCATGTACCGGATAATGTTTTGTTGTTGTTACTGGCGGAGAATAAAAACCATGTGGACGAAGATTGTTTGTCTGACCAAAAGATTGTTTGTCTGACCAAAACCTGCTGATACAAAGTTCTATACAAACTCAGCAGGAAAAACAACATTTTCCTGCTGAGTTTGTATAGAACTTTGTAACCCAGGTTCCGTCTGCCATCGATCACAATACTTTTTCGGTCGTTCATCACTGTCAGTATCACTTAACTCTCTGCACACAATTTTCCGTTCGTTTCTCCTGGCCATTGCTACCTGAAAAGGCCTGGAATCTCCTTCTTCGTTCTCCATCAAAGTCACTGGTTCACAACTTTCTAGAGTGTTCCAAGACGAGCCCTTCCTCGACTACGGCTGTGCTAGGGCGAACCAGGCTGTTGGACGCGGCTGTGATTTGTACACATTACATTATAAAAGCATTAATAATAAACCTTTGAATTACTTAACATTAGTAGCCCAAATTATCCCAATTTATTTTTAAATTAGCCCCAAAAAGTCGCAAGCAGCAAAATTCAAAATTTAGTAGCGCTGGGCTTTCAGAAGTAGCACAATTCCCGACTTCTAGCACAATCTGGCAACACTGGCCTGGAGGCTAAATGTGTAAATTGCTATTGTCCTGAATAAGGCACAAAGCCACTTAGTCATTTCCAAGATTATGTTTCTAAACATTTAATCTTTTCTATCCAGATCCCCTTTGCTTCGACAAGTATCGTCTTGATGCCCTCTCAGTGTGTACATTTGGTATCTCGCCAGCAGTTTTCTGCAGTATGCCCCTGGCGATTTGCAATTGGAACCGGGGCACAGATATCATGTAGAGAAGTTGCCTTGTCTGAGCACCTCGTGACCCCTGCCGCTGATATAATCATTGAACACCTTGTTGAGACCTCCACTGGTATTGGGGCTCAGGATGACGCTCAGGTTGGTAATGCAGCACCTGATTGTTGCCGATTATGTGACTGTGTTGGTGTTCCCCCAGGACGGTGGTGTCGAGGGCTGCTTCCACCTGTTCTAGCAAGTCCCTCTTGATTGTTATTTGTTTAGATTGACCTAGGAGGCGCAGTGGATACCTCATGATTCTTAGAAGTAGGTTGAGTAGGAATCCCTGGCTCCGGACTAGCAAGAGTACTGGGCCCAGTAGATGTTGGAGAAGAACTAACACTTCCTTGTAATTCCTCTAATAGTAGGCTGGCAGGTGGTGGCTTCGACTGGGATTTTTTCTGAGGACCTGCTGATGTCCTATTTCCCTAAGGAATTTTAGAACAGCCAAAGTGCTACCAAGACTTTGCTGGTTGCAGGGTGAGAGTTCCAGTTACTGTTATTCTCTTCAGCATCTGCTGAGCAGCCATAGTTTTTTATTAAATGTGGATCTTGATTTTCTCTCGTTGATTTAAATAATCCCCTGCTGTTTTAAAAGGTCGACCAGGGTTTCCTTGTAGTGGAAAATCCGCTGGGCACGCTGGAGTACTGATTAAGAGTTGGACACTGTTTGCCAATGGCAGTTTTGGTAATTACCTAAATTGACGTTAGCGTTGAACGACCCCACTGTTGGACAGTGTGACTGTCCACCGTACGTGCTACTGTTGGGTTTCTGAGGTTGTCATCGATATAAATGGCACAGGATCAACAGTCATATGAAGAGACCTGAGATCTGACGCCATCGTGCAATACAATTAATCATCTACCTTGCATGGTGAATTTTAGGCATAAAGGCGTTTATCCTGCTTGCATACGACCAAATCTTTGCTCTTGGCAGTATGCCCACACACACACACAGCTGAGCAGTAAACACTTGCCATATAAACCGGGACAGATTTAACTCTTGCGATATTGAGATGGAGCGACCTAACAGATCCCAAAAGTCACACCTAAGTAAGCACTGCCAGGTCCCTCAGCCAGCTGTTGTTGCCTCTCCTTGGCCCGTGAGTGGTACGATGGAGGGGGAGGGGGGAGGGCAGACATTATATAAACAAGCGTGATGTAAGCCAACTGTTCACACACAAACATATATCACTAATGCACAAGACTACGACTCACTTTTTCAGTGTGGACTTCACGGCGACCTCTGGATACTAACACACCGGTCCACAAGTGCGCATTCACCTCCGTCCTCTTGAAACACACTAGTTTTCAAATACGTCGCCAGACCACATACACCAACTGACGGCTTCCCTGTGTTTACCCATCTCCCCCCTCCTCCCTCCCTCCCTCTCCCCTACCCCCTCTCCTTCCCTCCCCCTCCCCTCTCTCCTTTCCTCCCCCGTCTCCTTCCCTCCCCCTCCCCCTCTCCTTCCCTCCTACCTCCCCCCCCCCTCTGCTTTCATCCCCTCTCTCCTTCCCTTCCCTACACACCATAAAGAAAACTAATATGCAGAAACTGCAAGCAGTACAAAATAAGGCGCTAAGGAGAGCAGCAAAACACCGTCCACCATATGATCAGACAATCCAGGAGCTCCACGAACTCCTGAACATACAGCCACTAAACATCAGACTGCAGCACCAAGCCATCAGGGTGTGGAACACCATCGAAATGTTAGAGGACCCAATGTTTGAAAGATTACTCCAAGATGAGACGCCCCGCTCCCACAGCTGGTGGCCCAAGAGCCTCGATTCTCTGGACGAAAACCCCGCCCCACAGTATATAATCCCAAGATGAGTTATATATGTATATATATGAACAGTTCATATATGTGTATGTATGAACAACACGATAAATAATATGTATGACAACTCGATAAATAATAATAATAAAATAAAGAGCATTAAACAGAATAACGTGTGTGGAAGCATCGGAGTGTCTATATATGAATGCTTCACAGTATTCATCTATGGACATCCATATATGGTGAAACACATGTGAAGAACCTCTCACACACTCACAGCTCCCTGACAAGAGGGAGCCAGCTTAGCTTAGCTGCCAACACCCACACATCGTGTCAGCAAGGCGGACAGCCCGCCTGCTTTCATACCTCTCACTGTATTTCCCACTTCTATACTTCCCTTCACCTATGCCTCTCCTTCCTCTTTACTCCTTCCCTTCCCCATCTCCTCCCCCTCCCTCTCCTTCTCTCCCGCCTCCTTCCCTCCCCCTCTCCTTCTCTCCCTTCCTCCCTCCTTCCTCCTCTCCCCCTCTCCCGTCTCCATCCCTTCACCCTTTCCTTCCCTCTCCCCCTCTTTTTTAACATCCCTTCTCCTTCATTCTTTCCCTGAAAATGTACTATTACGAAGCATTGAAACCCCTGCTAACGATATGCAGATGATGTTCTAATACAAGCTCCCACCTTGGGAAAAATAAACAGTCCATTGAACTCCTCGGAAGGAAATGTATTGAGCTCGGTTTCACTCTCTCCACAAACAAGACAAAAGCATTCTCTCATCACAAGCGGGGAGAAAATGAAGAGCTACAAATTAATGGTGTAACACTTGGATGGGTTGACCACTATCGGTACCTTGGCGTCACTGTCGACTCTAACAAGGGAAAGAAAGAGGAGCTCAACCAACTCATAGGAACATGCAAAAGTCGACTCAGGGCACTGAAAGCTATGACCTGGAATGGGCATGGAGCCTCTATTGCCGTGCTTAAAATGATGTCCACAGCCTATGTGCACTCTGTCATATGCCGCACCAGTTTCGTACACTTATTCCCAAAGCGTTATGAAAAAAACTTGAAAATATTCAAAATGAAGCCATGACAAAACATCTAATCTACGAGAGGACCCTGGAAACACAAACCGTAACTGTCTCTATTTTCCGCTTGTTACAACTTGTAATAAAGTTGTTACATCTTGGCTTAACGTGTTTGTGACGTATTAGAACGTTGTTACAACTCGCTATATTGGTTGTTATAACTGGTTAGGAGGTGTTAAAACTCGTTCGAACGTTGTACCAACGTCGTAGTTTCGGTGTGTGTTTGGCGGGGAGTTGCAATTAAAATAGCCAGAAATCCCCATTACAATGATATTGCTAAGAAAAAACTGAGTTCTGTGTTACTTACAGGGGGAAACAGGAGAAGCAAAAAATGGCATCACAGATCAGTCTGCTACCTCGAAGAACTTCACCAGCTTGAGCAAGCCCGTGAGCTCCTGCCTGTAGAGAGGTTACCTCCATGGGATGATGACTCATGCAGGATTATCATCAATGAAATGGCAACGAAAAAGTCCAACATGTTACCATAAGAAATGAGGCACAATTATCTCGAGGAAATCTATAAAGAAGCCGGAAATGAGTTATATCAAATCTACACTGATGGGTCATCTAATCCTGTCAATGGCAAGACTGGTGCAGCATACACTGTAATTAGGAATAATGTCTTTCAACGTGGAAATGAAGGAAATTCCCGTATTGAGAACTATGCCTCTTCAACGCAAGCGGAGTTAACCGCCATTGTTATGGCGTTAAGATTCCTTAAACGAAACATTAATGGAGCAGTGATCTGCACTGATTCAAAGGCAGCAACAGACGAGGAGCGGAGATGAAGAATTTGTAGTGAGAGTGATGGGCACCGCCTTCACCATTATCTACGATGGTGAACATCTGACTGCGAACATCTAAGAGACATTAGAAATATGTGTAGAATAATAAACTCCACATTGTTTGAGTTAGGAAAATACTATTTGTCAAATATAGATACTGTTCTTAAGAGATTCCCCCATTATGCACCCGCAAGATAACGTAAAATTTTAAGGGTTGACAGATGTTAATCTTCTTGTTTGATAAGCTGTTCACCTTAGACAGTTATACAAGTCCCAGTTATGTCTGGGAACAAGTGATAGGATGAACAATCCAGCGGGTTTTCTTCCTATTAGGGAGTACATGCTGCTATGGCGGTGTGTCCACACACAGGTTGAGTGATGACACCCAATAAACTTAACTGGCGTCGTGACCAGCCCGAGGTCGCGGTGTAAGCGTTCTTGGATATTGTGAAATTATGCTCAACTGTTACAGTTATACAGTGCATTTGCGTGTTGGGGAAGTGGCAGAGTCGGTCTGCCTCAGTGATAGACAATCCAGCACTAGGACTGACGATTATGAGAGTGAGGATGACTTTCAAGTTCAAGATGATACCAGGCCGTATCAAGTAGCAATGTTCAAAAAGAAACGGTGCAATTTTCACAGATAGCGAGACAGTGATAGTGAAGATGAAATGAATAAGCGACAGAAAAATTGCTGTGGTCCACGACAGGAGAATCCAGTGATGCAAACTCCCAGGCATTCTCAACAGGAAACCCTCACCTGCAGGACGCAAGAGCCGCAGATTAATAGAAGGAAGCGGCTGCTATTCTCTACAACGTGCCAAATGAACTTGCATCAAAAGCTGGAGTGGACGGTTCGTCTTGCTAAGGAGTTTTTTATTATGAACCACTATTCAAGGAGGGTGTTCACCGGCCCTACATAACAGTTGGGACAGAAAAGGCTGTGGAACACCTAACGACGGTTGGGTTTGAGAATATTGTGATGGTTACTCCAGATGGTATGATGCTCACAAAGATCATAGTTTTTAAGTATCCAACTTATTTAGATCGTGATTATCTTCTTCTCAACAATGATAGTGTTGTTTGGGCAAAGAGGAACAGTACTGTTCGTGGTGAAAAACAAAGCCTGGTTGTTGCCTTGGCAAAGGGTGAGGCTCCTGAAAGAATTTTTGTGCAAGGGCTAGGCTACAGGAAAGTTGCAACATGCATTGAGGAGCCCATATTATGCATGAAGGTGTTCCATTTTAGGACATATGGCGTGGAAATGCCAGTTTGACCCCAAGTGCCGGAATTGAGGTAAGAAACACGACTCGCGAGAGTGTAGTCACGATTAAAAAAGGTGAAAAATTCATCCCATCTTGTTGCAATTGTCGAGGCAGCCACAATGCTGGACCTAGATTCACAAAACTCCATGTATTTCTTCGTAAGTAGGTTTGCTACGAAGGTTCTTAAGTATGCCCTAAGAAGATGCTTAGGTACAATTCACGTAGGTCCACTTAGGAAGATATTTGGGTTCTAGGTCTGGTTCACCTGCGTGCCGATAGAGGTCACTACTGTGTTTCGTTTGGCCAATCAGAGAGCAGCAACATTCTTCATATTGAAGATTTAGCGCTGGCTTATCGGAGCTCTACTGCCACCTATTTACATCCAATTTTCTTATAAATTAGTATATTTCGAAGTAAAACTATGGTTTTTCAACTTCTACAGCCAGCACCGACATTGTAGTAAACAAATATGTTACATTTGTTGTTTATCTACGTAATTCTAAGAGATACTGTTTAGCTCCTTGTTGTTCGGAAGATGCGCTGACAAATATTGTATATATTTACTGAATTTACCCAAGGGCCACTAACTATCTAGTGGCCTCGACGAGGACAGAAAGCCGGCGGCTTGTTAAAGGACCCGTCAATTGTCTTAATGATATTTTTTAGCTGGAATTTGGCATTTACAGCTTCAGCGGGTAGGCGGTTCCATGGGTTTATAGCCCTCTTGGTAGAAAAAAAAAACTCTGTTTTCAGTCCTACTTGAGAGGACATACTCTCCAACACTATATCTGTGATTGCCCTGTTATCAGTGACTTCATACCAAATGGTATGAGGTACTTTGAGCTCTGCAATTACTTCATACACTCAGGAATATTGGAAGATATTCTTGTGCTGCACCCAGATTTTGCCAGTGGAGGCTAATAGATCAGCCTTAAGTATTTTGTTCTCTCCTAATTCCATGTATGACTGGCCATCCTGTGAGGTGAGGATGTTGGGTGAGCTTGTAGCTGGTTTTTTATCTACACTGTGTGGTCCTTCCTACAGAATAGGGATGCAGCACATTGCTGTGTATACCTAAACTTGTTAAAAAATACATTATTTGAGAGGAGTCTTGTAGAAACTGGTAAGAGTAATTAAAATATAATGTTTCCATGATTCAGTGCTTTTCTCTTATGAAAATCGTGAAGAGTTGTTTAGTCAGAGTTGATTTGTGTTTTGTATTGAGGCTGGTATTTTCTACCTTGATTCCATGTATGTCTAACCATCCTGTGAGATGGGAGTATTAGATAAACTTATAGCTAATTTTTTATCTACACTGTGTAATATTCCATATCTTTATGGAATATGGCATCTTTACCATTGTGATCATTGCTGTCTTATATGTGCTGTCAATCTGCTGTATGGTGTCTATTAATCTTGTTTAAATTACCAATCAAGCTGTCAATGTAATCAATCAGAGCTTTAATATAACAATGTGCTTTAATATACTTACTAAGCTCTCTCATCTCATTTTTCTCTTGCAATGTATTTGTTATCATTTATCAATTCTGATAGAAATTACCTACTTAAAATTATCTGTTAGATTAAGGACCTGCCCGAAACGCTACGCGTACTAGTGGCTTTACAAGATTGTAAATACTGTACTATTCAATGTATTCTCACAAACCCAATGTACCTTCTTGTATATATATAAATAAATAAATAAATATAGAATAGGGTAGCAGCACATTGCTGTGTATACCTAATCTTCTTAATAAAAAAATCAGTAATAAAGATTTTAAATTATAGTTTGTATTATTACAAATACAGTACTGTATTATCCTTATTAAATCATGTTAACCATGGATCATTAAGATCTCATGTTGATATGTAATAGTCATATTTCTTTTGAACTGCTAATCCATGCTAATCATTCATTAAATTGTACATTATGTCTCAGTTTTTCACTTCCTTGGATATACTGTACAGAACAAAAAGATAGGATAAAAATAAACCAGTAATATTTCTTTCATTATATTTTTTATTTAAATACCTGCATCAATATTTTTACAGCTGACAGGATTTGTTTTACCATACAGGTGCATTATTTGTTAAAAAAAAATGGTTTATTGTTACACACAATGGTGCTACATAGCCTTCCCAGCTTGGTGTCTTCTTTTAATACTTACTGATTAATAAATAAATAATAATAAATAAATTTTATTCAGGAAAAGTACATATAGTTGATTTACAAACATAATGTTGGATTTATAGACATAGCTAGTACATACACTACCTAAAGCCACTAATACTCATAGCATTTCGGGCAAGGTGTGGGGGGAAAAACACAGACTAAAACTTAATAATAATCGGGATTAGGTATAAATTGTGTTGAAAGAAGAAATAAAAAATAAAAAAGAGGGGTTAACATAGCATAAATCAGCAATTGTACACGTTGGTGAACAAACAAAATTGTTTAAAAAATAGCAAGACATGGGTTGACATTTAGGGGGTAAGGTAAGTTACATGGAGTTAATTAGGTAGTACTTGGTTTTACTCTTAAACTGGTTGAGAGAGGTACAGCCTTTGACATGATTCGGGAGGTCATTCCACATTCTGGGTCCCTTGATTTGTAGAGCACTTCTAGTTTGGTTACACACAGCCAAATTGTGTAACAGGAATTTTCGTCTTGGACGAAAAATTTTTCCATGCTAAATGTAGAGGAATCAGCTGAGTATTCCTCAAATAAAATAAGCTGCCTCAGGTTATAAGGTAAATAAAATAGCCATTTCTCAAATAAGTAGCTGCCTCACCTCACTGCCTTACTGCTACATAGCCTTACCGGCATGGTGCCTTCTTTTAATAATTACTTGTTCCACACCCAAGTTGTGGAACAGGAAAAGGTCTTGGACCCCTACTTCCTTCTCTCTTTTTTAATAGTCCATATAGTCATAATTATAGCTTTAAGTATTCAATGAATAAAGTTTTGACATTTTTACCCTTCCTCCTTACCTAACATCATTTGTGCAGCATATTTTCATTTTATGTCTCACCCAGATTAAATTTCAAAATAAAACCAAACTAAATAAATTAGAAATGGGTATGTATAGCTAAGGTACACCCTTACTACTAGGTGAACAGGGGCATTTGGTGATAGTAAATGATCCCATCAGGCAGGGCTCATCACCTTCTCTCATATTTCATGTTCAGCAGTGTTTATTTATTTAATAACTACTGGTATAATATCTTGCTATTATAAAACTAATTCTAATATCATAAAAGACATATTTACTTCAAGTTTCAAGCAGAGAATGCATATATAACTAACATGAAGGACTCCTCTTCACGAGATTCACCAGCTATAATCTTTTGTTTACGTTCCAAAATCTTAAAATCGATCCCTGTGTTATGTAGTAGAGAAAATTTGAGTTATATCCAGTTTACGTAAAGCTACTAGTGGTCGACAGTACACTTAGATGACGGACCAAACTTACGAAGGCTTTTCTTCTAAGTGTAGCTACCTGAATACCGACGTAGCCACCACGAAGGCCCTAAGAAGGAAAACATTCGTAAATACCTTCGTGAATCTGGGGCCAGATTCACGAAAGCACTTACGCAAGCACTTACGAACGTGTACATCTTTCCTCAATCTTTGACGGCTTTGGTTACATTTATAAAACAGTTTACAAACATGAAAACTTCCCATTCAACTGTTGTTATTGTTATAAACAGCCTCCTGGTGCTTCGGAGCTCATTAACTGTTTAATAATTGGAAACAAAGGTGCCAAAGATTGAGAAAAGATGTGCACGTTCGTAAGTGCTTTCGTGAATCTGGCCCCAGGCTGGTTCCTATCTATGCCGCATGAAGCCTCATCTGAGAGACTCCAGGACCGGTCCTACAATCAAGATAGATGTATCATCGAAGGAAGGAAGGGTTTTGCAGCAGGAACATGGAGGAAACAGCCGGAAGCCAATGACAGCCCCTTTGAACAATGTGTGGGAGAAAGAACCGGAAACAGTTAAGGCGAGCCTAGGGAAAGTAGGTAATGCAGTTGAAAAAATGAAACCTTGTGGAGACAAGGTTCAGGACAATATAGTGAATTCGGAGGCTGGTACTCAAATATTGGAATATCTAAAAAAAAAAAAAACTAGACAAGAGGGTTGAGGCGTTAGAAAAATTAGCTATGGAGGGTAGACGGGGTGAAGATGGTTGTGAAACAGGACGTGAAATGGAAAGTGAAGGGTGCGTAGAAGAAAGTAAGGAAGAGCATGACGTGTCGATGATAGAGGATAGTCAGTAAAATGCACTTTCTATTAGTGTTCGCGGTGTTCAACCTTCTGTAGTGACAAATGTTGAAACAAAAGTTAAAGTAAAACTGTATACAGAAATAAAAAAGAAAATTGATATGAATAATATTACCTTTGATGTTAGTAGTTGTTGTGCAAGTGAGGAGAAAGCAACAATGTTACAGTGCTGGGAGGAAGTGTCTAAGTTGCTCTTGTATTTCATGGAATGTGACGGACAGGGCAAAGGTAGTTTTATTATTAATCATGGATGAAAATAGTGTGAGACTCTATTCTCCAAGAGTGAGATCTTGGAACGTTAATGGGTTAAAAACTAGAGCAGTGGATGTACTCTATTATACTCTTAGAGAGAATATTGACATAGTAACACTCCAGGAAACTGGGGATAGGGATGTAGCATTCTGAGGCTAAATGGCTATACAGGTTTTTCACTTATGTGCTGATGGAGGAACTAGGGGGGTCTCATGTTATGTCAATAGTACCATACCTGCTGAGATAACTGGAATGCCTGAGAAATATAGAGGTATTGAAAGTATTAGCTTGCGGATACTATTACAAGACCGAGAGTTAAATTTCATTAATCTATACATCTCTGATAGCTCCCTTGATTTAAGATACGCGTCAGATTTTTTCTTTTCTGAAGATACACTTGTGGTATCTTTAGTGGTAGGGGATTTTAATGCCAGACATCCAGCTTTAGGATCAAGGGGTAAAGCAAATAGGAATGGTTGCAGATGGTACCAGTTATTGCAGGAACATGAAGATGTTCAACTGCTGGGCGAGCCCTCTCCTACTCATCTGAGGGGAGGGAGATTAGATTATGCTTGTTTGATAAATGCTGAGGGCATAGAGGGGAATTGTCTTACTGTGAATGAAATTCAAAGTGATAATTTTGCATTACAAATACGGATTAAACTGGATAAAACGAATGCCTGCCTTCAGAGGAAAAGGTTAAAATTTAGTGAAGGAGAATTAAGGGTCTTGTTAGTCATATTAAGTCTTGGAATGATACTTATAAGCCAGTTTCGGCATAGGCATTTTATGATGATCTAATTAAAGAGGTAGAAGTATTTTATGTGACATTGAACAGAACAACATCTAGTAGAAGAAAGCAGCCCACCAGAAAATAAAATTATACACAGGTGAAGATGCTTAAGGGCTGATGAAGGACTGTTGTTGTTGTTTTAGATTCAGCTACTCGGAACAAAACGTTCCAAGTAGCACGGGCTATGGTGAGCCCGTAGTGGACTTACCTGGCACAGGAGCGGGGCAAGTAGCACGGGCTATGGTGAGCCCGTAGTGGACTTACCTGGCACAGGAGCGGGGCAAGTAGCACAGGCTATGGTGAGCCCGTAGTGGACTTACCTGGCACAGGAGCGGGGTAAGTAGCACGGGCTATGGTGAGCCCGTAGTGGACTTACCTGGCACAGGAGCGGGGCAAGTAGCACAGGCTATGGTGAGCCCGTAGAGGACTTACCTGGCACAGGAGCGGGGTAAGTAGCACGGGCTATGGTGAGCCCGTAGTGGACTTACCTGGCACAGGAGCGGGGTAAGTAGCACGGGCTATGGTGATCCCGTAGTGGACTTACCTGGCACAGGAGCGGGGCAAGTAGCACGGGCTATGGTGAGCCCGTAGTGGACTTACCTGGCACAGGAGCGGGGCAAGTAGCACAGGCTATGGTGAGCCCGTAGTGGACTTACCTGGCACAGGAGCGGGGTAAGTAGCACGGGCTATGGTGAGCCCGTAGTGGACTTACCTGGCACAGGAGCGGGGCAAGTAGCACAGGCTATGGTGAGCCCGTAGAGGACTTACCTGGCACAGGAGCGGGGTAAGTAGCACGGGCTATGGTGAGCCCGTAGTGGACTTACCTGGCACAGGAGCGGGGTAAGTAGCACGGGCTATGGTGAACCCGTAGTGGACTTACCTGGCACAGGAGCGGGGCAAGTAGCACGGGCTATGGTGAGCCCGTAGTGGACTTACCTGGCACAGGAGCGGGGTAGCGAATATGAGGTAGGACTGAGGAAGGGAAGAATGCTTTACTTACAGTTGCTAGGCTGTGTGAGAAGAGAAAAGAAATTAGGAGCAAGTATTGGCAGGAGTTTACAGAGAAAGTTGGGAGTAACAGAAACTTGAAGGAAATCTGGCAAGACATAATTAAATTTAGGGGTAAAAAGCATAATTTTGTTGCACGTCCTGACCCGCAAGGAATTGCAAATGGGCTCGTAAATAAATGGGCGGAAGCTTTCAAACTTAGTTCATTACCTGCTATAACGAGAGAGTCATTAGATTCTTGGAAAGATTGATTGATAAAGATTAAGCCTCACACAAGAGGTGGCACGGGCATGAATAGCCCGTAAGTGGTTCAATTTTTTTATCAGTAAATTTATTCAGTGTTCTGAAGTTGCATTTAATCGTCAGGGTGCTATCGCGGTGGATGATACTGCTTGACAGTATTTATGAGGGTGTCCAGCTGCTGGACACTGTTGAGGTTTTCTTTTTTTGCTTTCACGACTGCAATGCGTACGTCGCCAATGTACATGTGGCAGACGCTTCACGAAACTGTCGGAATTAGCAGAACAGAAAATACGAGAGCAACCGTACAGGTCCAGGGAGCAAGGTCGAGTTAGAGTCCTTGAGGGTCTCTTCTCAGACTAGCCTCACCTGGTCCTGCTCCACGTTGATCGTTGGAATCTCCTCAATGATGTAACACTTTAAGGGACTCCTAGGGTCCTCATCACATTTATAGTTTAGTGACTTATAGGCAACTCGGTGTTGGAGACACCTGGAGCTGAAGGCTTGAGTAAATAGTTGGCAGTATTCAGAAGTGGTTCAACGGAAACACCGCATAAAGCTTAACAGTAGTTTATTTACTAACTTAACCACTAATACAAAGGGTGCTTGGTTTACTTTAGATTGGCGTCAGAAAGGCTATGGTTGTATTAGCGAGACTCTTGACGTCTGGCTAAACGACTCGTATCCACTCGTGGAGAAACACCTAACTTAACACAGTTGACAGCCAATCATTAACACGGCAACCTAACTGCCGGTAAGAACATAAGAACATACGAACAAAGGTAACTGCAGAAGGCCTATTGGCCCATACGAGGCAGCTCCTATTCTATAACCACCCAATCCCACTCATATACTTGTCCAACCCGTGCTTGAAACAATCGAGGGACCCCACCTCCACAATGTTACGCGGCAATTGGTTCCACAAATCAACAACCCTGTTACTGAACCAGTATTTACCCAAGTCTTTCCTAAATCTAAACTTATCCAATTTATATCCATTGTTTCGTGTTCTGTCCTGTGTTGATACTTTTAATACCCTATTAATATCCCCCCGGTTATGTCCATTCATCCACTTGTAAACCTCTATCATGTCACCCCTAACTCTTCGCCTTTCCAGTGAATGCAACTTAAGCTTTGTTAATCTTTCTTCATATGAAAGATTTCTAATTTGGGGAATTAACTTAGTCATCCTACGCTGGACACGTTCAAGTGAATTTATATCCATTCTATAATATGGCGACCAAAACTGAACTGCATAATCTAAATGGGGCCTAACTAGAGCAAGATATAGCTTGAGAACCACACCAGGTGTCTTGTTACTAACGCTGCGATTAATAAATCCAAGTGTCCGATTTGCCTTATTACGAACATTTATGCATTGATCCTTTTGTTTTAAATTCTTACTAATCATAACTCCCAGATCCCTTTCGCAATCCGACTTCGCAATCACAACACCATCTAGCTCGTATCTTGTAACTCTATCATCATTACCTAACCTCAGAACTTTACATTTATCAGCATTAAACTGCATCTGCCAATCCTTTGACCATTTCAAAACCCTATCTAGATCAACTTGAAGTGATAGTGAGTCCTCCTCCGAATTAATTTCCCTACCGATTTTCGTATCATCGGCAAATTTGCAAATGTTGCTACTCAAACCTGAATCTAAATCATTTATATATATTATAAACAACAGAGGTCCCAGGACAGAGCCTTGAGGCACTCCACTTACAACATTTTCCCACTCTGACTTGATTCCATTTATACTAACTCTCTGTTTCCTTTGGTATAGCCATGCCCTAATCCAGCTTAATATAGCACCCCCAATACCATGAGACTCTATTTTTTTAATCAGTCTTTCATGTGGCACTGTATCAAAAGCTTTGCTAAAGTCAAGGTATACAACATCGCAATCCTTACCACTATCAACTGCCTCAACAATGCTAGAATAAAAAGATAACAAATTTGTTAAACATGAACGGCCATTTATAAAACCATGTTGCGACTCAATTATTAATTTATGTTTTTCAAGATGAAGACGAATTTTATTTGCTATTATAGATTCGAGTAACTTTCCCACAATAGACATTAGGCTAATTGGTCGATAGTTAGACGCAAGTGATCTATCTCCTTTCTTAAAAACTGGTATCACATTAGCAACTTTCCAAAACTCTGGCACTGCCTGACTCTATTGATTTATTAAATATGGTTGACAGTGGGTCACAAAGCTCCTCTTTGCATTCTTTAAGCACCCTGGCAAACACTTCATCCGGCCCTGGGGATTTGTTTGGTTTGAGTTTTACTATTTGTTTAAGAACATCCTCCCTGGTAACTGCTAAACTCGTCAACCTGTCCTCGTCCCCACCCACATAGACTTGTTCGGCTGAAGGCATATTGTTAAGTTCCTCTTTAGTAAATACAGATACAAAATATTTATTAAAAATACTACTCATCTCTTCATCACTATCTGTTGTATGCAAAGGGATCACAAGAGTTCCAACCGGATATTCGGGTAATGATGATATGCAATAAATCACAAATACACTGTCAATGGGACAGGCAATAACATGCACAATAATAATGTCACACAATACTAGATGTGTGGTGTATGTGAAGCTCACATTCACAGACGAGTGAAATGCCGTGATACCACACAGATAACCACGCATTCACCGTCGATTCACCTATGACCTGTGACAGGTATGAGAAGGTGAGAAGTGTGGTTGATACCTCAGATCAACACAGACACAATAAAACAATGACAAGATCTTGTACTTACAGATAAGGTACCTTTCCTTACTCACTCACTCACTCAGGCACATTTATACAAGCACTCGTAGGTAGCCTGACAGCTGGTTTCGCTCGTAGACACGGAGGGTACTTGCAGTAGGGCGTGCTGTACGCTTAACAGACAGACACACGCACACACTCTTGGCAATGGCGGTGGGTAAGGGTGGTGACGTCACGTGGTACAGTGAGGGCGGCGGCGGCTGCTTCGAGGTACTGAGGTACACGCTCAGGACAGAGTGGCGGCTGTGGTACCATGCAGGTACACTTGTGGTAAAGTCACACACAGGTTACTTAGGCGGCGGCACTGCCTTAGTTCACTCTAAGTCACTCACAACGATCTTTGTCACCAGGGGTTACCTGATACCAGTCTGTTTCGCTCTGGAGATTTGTCACTTTAGGCTTCTGAACAATATACTCACACTCGTGATTCTGGGCGAGTGTGTGGTATATCGCAGAGACGCTGAGTTAACTTGACGGTGAGGAATAGACGGTGTTCAGTCTATTGGCCGGTAGACAAAACAGAACCCGTCCTCTGGGTAAGGTCTCCCTCACGTGAATGGTTTTGCCTAAAGCTCAGGGCATCTTGTGGGGCACACACAAGGGGATTACAATTTGACCAATAGCATTGCAGCAAATGGGCGGGAACCAATCATATTAGCTCGTTCGATGAGCAGTAGGAGAGGTGACGTCATGAACACATCACGAACACGTCATAGCTGTTATTCACCATCGCGCCGGTTGACCCCAGATGTCAGACGCTGCTGGCGTCTCCCCTCTGTCCCATGCTCCCACCTGCCAATGTACTCACTGACTCTTTGGTGGCAAGTATGCTTAACTCCCTGTATCTACTTTCTGCCTGGACATACGGCGGCCTCCGTATTATGAAAGTGTTCCTGGTTAAGTGGGCATTCTGGAGATACCCAACATGCCCGGTCACTATCTAGGGTTAACAGAAATAGGCTTGTGCACAAAGATCAGTGCACTGTGCACTGCAATGAGCCATTCCAGTCAGCTGTGGGAGAATCTTGGGAGACATACTCCCACAGACACCTTTTTTGACCAGAAGAGTGGCAGTGTTGATGACTTCAGGATGGTTACTGCAAGATTCAAGGACTCTTAAAGCTCTTCTAAGGTCGTTGGTTGCTTCACATTCCAGGAGATAGTGAAGTAGTAACTTTTCTGTGACAGTTTGGCAGAAGATACAGTCTCTCTGTCGGGGTTCACCAATCTCCCAGTTGCATCTGTAACCTAGACGTAGTCTATATAACCTAACTGCTATTTCCCTGTGGATTCCTTTTGGGATATTTAACCTTTCTAATTTGGTTGCCTGAAGATACCATGTTGCAGATGGCGAACCTTCAGCTATTCTCTGGTGCAGGTCGGCTTTGTTGAGATGTGAGAGTTTTTTGGTGATGATGTTTTTTATGTTCTCTAGGCTGGGTTGAATTGTTTTATGTATCACTGGATGACGAGTTGCCAATTTAGCAATTTCATCAGCTTTTTCATTTAATGGGATTCCAACATGGGATGGGACCCAATTTAGGGTTATGTTGAGTCTTTTGCATTTAGCGACTGCTCCAAGATACAAAATGGTGGTAATTATTTCCACGTTATCTTTCCTCTGTTTTTTGTCCTAATATTCGAAGTGCAGCTTTTGAGTCTGTGTGAAAAATTGTATTTTGAGTGTTTTGTGCAATCACATATGCGAATGCCTGTTGTATGGCAAACAGCTCAGTTTGGGTTGATGATACTAGTCCTCCCAGTCTCCAATATGCCTGTACGCTGGTCGTGCAAAGAGCAGCGCCAGCACTCTCATATTCTGTGTCCACCGATCCGTCTGTGAAGATGTGGGTGGCTCCTGCTACTGCTATGCTATACATTTGCTTTTCTATTAAGCGCCTTAGGATTGTTGGGTCATAGGCAGCCTTTTTCATTGGGAGACTTTCTATTACTATTTTGAAGGTAGGCTCTTCCCACGGTGAAGAAGAAGTGTAGGTTGGATGTGGTTGATCACCCTCTCTATCAAGAATCATGCTTTTTAAATGTAGTCTGTTTAGAACATTTCCTGCTCTTGCAACCCAAGAGTTTCCATTTCAGTTTCAGTCAGTCAGTTGCAGTCACAGTGAGAGGTTGTGTTAGCTGGAGCTCCGATTCTAATAACATTATTATTGCAATAATGGAAGGATTAGTAAAAGATTTGGTGAGTCTGGTTGGAGCTCTGAGAGCAGAGATGGATTCCCTGCGGGAGGAGGTACGACGGCTGAGACTTCGGGAGGAAACGAAGGAGGAGGCCAGTGTTGACGGGACCTCATTAAGAAGGACTGACGAGACCAGTATTAAGAAGTCCTCGTCTTGGCAAGTTGTGAAAGACAGGGGTCTTAAGAAGACCTTGGCAAAGCCGACCACTAATAGCCTACACCTAAGGACTTTTAACGCATTTGACGTATTAGAGGACGAGTGCTGTGTTGAACCTGTTGTTCAACGAGGTGGCAAAGACAAAGTAACGAGGAGCATTGAAACGCAGGTCCCTCAAACTGCTCGAAAGGAAAAAGGAGAATCGAAGCGAATTTTGGTTGTGGGAGATTCCCAGGTGAGGTATTTAGACAGAACGTTTTGTGCCAGAGATAGGGGGAACAGATTAAGGGTTTGCTATCCGGGAGCTGGAATTGGTGATATTGTTAGAAACATGAATGATATTATGACGGGAAATGGGAACAAACCCATTATTTGTATTAGTGCAGGGGGTAATGATGTTGGGCGAGTTAGGAGTGAGGAACTAATACAGAGATTCAGGACAGCCATTGAATTAGTTAGGAGCAAGGGAGGACTCCCGATCATATGTGGCATTCTTCCAAGAAAGGGAGTAGGAAATGAATGGATATCGAGGGCACTTGGTGTCAATTGCCGGCTGGAAAGATATTGCAAATCAAATGCAATATCTTTCATAGACAACTGGGAACACTTCTATGGAAGAAATGGAATGTATGCTCGTGATGGGGTGCATCTATCGAGGGCTGGGGTTGTTGCTGTTGCGAACTCGTTGGAAGAAGTGGTTAGAGGTGGGTTAGAGGTTTGGGTTTAAACTGTTAGCTGATAGAGGTATGGGAATTGATGTGGAGGAAGGAGATAATAAAAGTACGTGTTTGTGGGAGAAAGGAATTGGCAAAATGATCAGGGAAAGAGAAGGGCCTCAAAATAACAATTCACTTAGGGTATATTACACTAACAGTAGAAGTCTAAGAAATAAAATTAACGAATTAAATGCTCTTGTCTGCACAGAAAAAATAGATATTATTGCACTTACCGAAACGTGGATGAATGTAGAAAATAGAGAACTATTAGCTGAATATCAAATAAATAAATAAACATAACCGGGGGGATATTAATAGGGTATTAAAAGTATCAACACAGGACAGAACACGAAACAATGGGTATAAATTGGATAAGTTTAGATTTAGGAAAGACTTGGGTAAATACTGGTTCAGTAACAGGGTTGTTGATTTGTGGAACCAATTGCCGCGTAACATTGTGGAGGTGGGGTCCCTCGATTGTTTCAAGCACGGGTTGGACAAGTATATGAGTGGGATTGGGTGGTTATAGAATAGGAGCTGCCTCGTATGGGCCAATAGGCCTTCTGCAGTTACCTTTGTTCTTATGTTCTTATGTTCTTAAATGGATTTAAACTATTTCACACAGATAGATATATTAGACGAGGAGGGGGAGTAGCCATATATGTTAGGGACAATTTGAAATGTAGTCTCAAAGAGGGAATCAAAACTGAGCCACACACAGAAACTATTTGGATAGAATTATACGAAAAAGCAAATAATATTATAATAGGAGTAATATATAGGCCACCAAACTTAGACAGAATGGAAGCAAAGCATCTATGGGATGAAATATCTAGGGCATCTAGATCTAACAGTATTTACGTCATGGGTGACTTTAATTTTAGTGGAATAAACTGGTTGAACAAAACAGGGAATAGTGAAGCAGAAGATTTTCTAGAATTAATTGACGATTGCTTTCTTACACAACACATTAAGGAACCAACACGGGAAAATAATATTTTAGATTTAGTGTTAACTAACAGGGAAACACAAATTAATGACATCGAAATAGGGAGTGAGCTAGGGAACAGTGATCACAAAGAAATCAGATTTAGCATAGAATGGAATAGACCTGTAGGAGAAAATTCTGTTAAAGTGCCAGATTTTCGAAAAGCTGATTTTAATAGCCTTAGAAATTTTTTGGGTCAAATTGATTGGAAAGTCTTGGGTATGGGGTGTGGGCCGGTCTTGGAGCGAGACATGAACCCAGCGATAAGAACATAAGAACATAAGAACAAAGGTAACTGCAGAAGGCCTATTGGCCCATACAAGGCAGCTCCTATTCTATAACCACCCAATCCCACTCATATACTTGTCCAACCCGTGCTTGAAACAATCGAGGGACCCCACCTCCACAATGTTACGCGGCAATTGGTTCCACAAATCAACAACCCTGTTACTGAACCAGTATTTACCCAAGTCTTTCCTAAATCTAAACTTATCCAATTTATATCCATTGTTTCGTGTTCTGTCCTGTGTTGATACTTTTAATACCCTATTAATATCCCCCCGGTTATGTCCATTCATCCACTTGTAAACCTCTATCATGTCACCCCTAACTCTTCGCCTTTCCAGTGAATGCAACTTAAGCTTTGTTAATCTTTCTTCATATGAAAGATTTCTAATTTGGGGAATTAACTTAGTCATCCTACGCTGGACACGGTCAAGTGAATTTATATCCATTCTATAATATGGCGACCAAAACTGAACTGCATAATCTAAATGGGGCCTAACTAGAGCAAGATATAAGAACATAAGAACAAAGGTAACTGCAGAAGGCCTATTGGCCCATACGAGGCAGCTCCTATTCTATAACCACCCAATCCCACTCATATACTTGTCCAACCTGTGCTTGAAACAATCGAGGGACCCCACCTCCACAATGTTACGCGGCAATTGGTTCCACAAATCAACAACCCTGTTACTGAACCAGTATTTACCCAAGTCTTTCCTAAATCTAATCTTATCCAATTTATATCCATTGTTTCGTGTTCTGTCCTGTGTTGATACTTTTAATACCCTATTAATATCCCCCCGGTTATGTCCATTCATCCACTTGTAAACCTCTATCATGTCACCCCTAACTCTTCGCCTTTCCAGTGAATGCAACTTAAGCTTTGTTAATCTTTCTTCATATGAAAGATTTCTAATTTGGGGAATTAACTTAGTCATCCTACGCTGGACACGTTCAAGTGAATTTATATCCATTCTATAATATGGCGACCAAAACTGAACTGCATAATCTAAATGGGGCCTAACTAGAGCAAGATATAGCTTGAGAACCACACCAGGTGTCTTGTTACTAACGCTGCGATTAATAAATCCAAGTGTCCGATTTGCCTTATTACGAACATTTATGCATTGATCCTTTTGTTTTAAATTCTTACTAATCATAACTCCCAGATCCCTTTCGCAATCCGACTTCGCAATCACAACACCATCTAGCTTGTATCTTGTAACTCTATCATCATTACCTAACCTCAGAACTTTACATTTATCAGCATTAAACTGCATCTGCCAATCCTTTGACCATTTCAAAACCCTATCTAGATCAACTTGAAGTGATAGTGAGTCCTCCTTCGAATTAATTTCCCTACCGATTTTCGTATCATCGGCAAATTTGCAAATGTTGCTACTCAAACCTGAATCTAAATCATTTATATATATTATAAACAACAGAGGTCCCAGGACAGAGCCTTGAGGCACTCCACTTACAACATTTTCCCACTCTGACTTGATTCCATTTATACTAACTCTCTGTTTCCTTTGGTATAGCCATGCCCTAATCCAGCTTAATATAGCACCCCCAATACCATGAGACTCTATTTTTTTAATCAGTCTTTCATGTGGCACTGTATCAAAAGCTTTGCTAAAGTCAAGGTATACAACATCGCAATCCTTACCACTATCAACTGCCTCAACAATGCTAGAATAAAAAGATAACAAATTTGTTAAACATGAACGGCCATTTATAAAACCATGTTGCGACTCAATTATTAATTTATGTTTTTCAAGATGAAGACGAATTTTATTTGCTATTATAGATTCGAGTAACTTTCCCACAATAGACGTTAGGCTAATTGGTCGATAGTTAGACGCAAGTGATCTATCTCCTTTCTTAAAAACTGGTATCACATTAGCAACTTTCCAAAACTCTGGCACTCTGCCTGACTCTATTGATTTATTAAATATGGTTGACAGTGGGTCACAAAGCTCCTCTTTGCATTCTTTAAGCACCCTAGCAAACACTTCATCCGGCCCTGGGGATTTGTTTGGTTCGAGTTTTACTATTTGTTTAAGAACATCCTCCCTGGTAACTGCTAAACTCGTCAACCTGTCCTCGTCCCCACCCACATAGACTTGTTCGGCTGAAGGCATATTGTTAAGTTCCTCTTTAGTAAATACAGATACAAAATATTTATTAAAAATACTACTCATCTCTTCATCACTATCTGTTATTTGACCTGTCTCAGTTTTTAATGGACCTATCCTTTCCCTAGTCTTAGTACGATATAACTGAAAAAACCCTTTAGGATTTGTCTTTGCTTGCCCTGCTATGCGAACTTCATAGTTTCTTTTTGCTTTCCTTATCTCTTTTTTAACATTTCTAACCAGTTGTACGAATTCCTGTTCTAAAGTGACCTCCCCATTTTTAATCCTTTTGTACCAAGCTCTCTTTTTACCTATAAGGTTCTTCAAATTCTTTGTTATCCACTTTGGGTCATTAGTATACGATCTATTCAATTTGTATGGTATACTACGTTCCTGTGCTTTGTTTAGAATATTCTTAAATAAGTTATATATTGAATCCACATCGAAATCCCCATTTAAGTCACCTATCGCTGGGTTCATGTCTCGCTCCAAGACCGGCCCACACCCCATACCCAAGCCTTTCCAATCAATTTGACCCAAAAAATTTCTTAGGCTATTAAAATCAGCTTTTCGAAAATCTGGCACTTTAACAGAATTTTCTCCTACTGGTCTATTCCATTCTATGCTAAATCTGATTTCTTTGTGATCACTGCTCCCTAGCTCACTCCCTATTTCGATGTCATTAATTTGCGTTTCCCTGTTAGTTAACACTAAATCTAAAATATTATTTTCCCGTGTTGGTTCCTTAATGTGTTGCGTAAGAAAGCAATCGTCAATTAATTCTAGAAAATCTTCTGCTTCACTATTCCCTGTTTTGTTCAACCAGTTTATTCCGCTAAAATTAAAGTCACCCATGACATAAATACTGTTAGATCTAGATGCTCTAGATATTTCATCCCATAGATGCTTTGCTTCCATTCTGTCTAAATTTGGTGGCCTATATATTACTCCTATTATAATATTATTAGCTTTTTCGTTTAATTCAATCCAAATAGTTTCTGTGTGTGGCTCTGTTTTGATTCCCTCTTTGAGACTACATTTCAAATTGTCCCTAACATATATGGCTACTCCACCTCCTCGTCTAATATATCTATCTGTGTGAAATAGTTTAAATCCATATATTTGATATTCAGCTAATAGTTCTCTATTTTCTACATTCATCCACGTTTCGGTAAGTGCAATAATATCTATTTTTTCTGTGCAGACAAGAGCATTTAATTCGTTAATTTTATTTCTTAGACTTCTACTGTTAGTGTAATATACCCTAAGTGAATTGTTATTTTGCGGACCTTCTCTTTCCCTGATCGTTTTGCCAATTCCTTTCTCCCACAAACACATACTTTTATTACCTCCTTCCTCCAAATCAATTCCCATACCTCTATCTACTAACAGTTTAAACCCAAACAAACACCTCTAACCACTTCTTCTAGCGAGTTCGCAACAGCAACAACCCCAGCTCTCGATAGATGCACCCCATCACGAGCATACATTTCATTTCTTCCATAGAAGTGTTCCCAGTTGTCTATGAAAGATATTGCATTTGATTTGCAATATCTTTCCAGCCGGCAATTGACACCAAGTGCCCTCGATATCCATTCATTTCCCACTCCCTTTCTTGGAAGAATGCCACATATGATCGGGATTCCTCCCTTGCTCCTAACTAACTCTATGGCTGTTTTATACCTCTGAATCAGTTCCTCACTCCTAACTCGACCAACATCATTTCCTCCCACGCTAATGCAAATAATGGGATTGTTCCCATTACCAGCCATAATATCATTCATGTTGTTTATAATATCACCAATGCCAGCTCCGGGATAGCAAACCCTTAACCTGTTCCCCCTATCTCTAGCACAAAACGTTCTATCCAAATACCTTATCTGGGAATCTCCCACAACTAATGTTTGCTTAGGTACTTCCTTTACTTTCTTTCTTTACCAATATAGCTTGAGAACCACACCAGGTGACTTGTTACTAACGCTGCGATTAATAAATCCAAGTGTCCGATTTGCCTTATTACGAACATTTATGCATTGATCCTTTTGTTTTAAATTCTTACTAATCATAACTCCCAGATCCCTTTCGCAATCCGACTTCGCAATCACAACACCATCTAGCTCGTATCTTGTAACTCTATCATCATTACCTAACCTCAGAACTTTACATTTATCAGCATTAAACTGCATCTGCCAATCCTTTGACCATTTCAAAACCCTATCTAGATCAACTTGAAGTGATAGTGAGTCCTCCTCCGAATTAATTTCCCTACCGATTTTCGTATCATCGGCAAATTTGCAAATGTTGCTACTCAAACCTGAATCTAAATCATTTATATATATTATAAACAACAGAGGTCCCAGGACAGAGCCTTGAGGCACTCCACTTACAACAATTTCCCACTCTGACTTGATTCCATTTATACTAACTCTCTGTTTCCTTTGGTATAGCCATGCCCTAATCCAGCTTAATATAGCACCCCCAATACCATGAGACTCTATTTTTTTAATCAGTCTTTCATGTGGCACTGTATCAAAAGCTTTGCTAAAGTCAAGGTATACAACATCGCAATCCTTACCACTATCAACTGCCTCAACAATGCTAGAATAAAAAGATAACAAATTTGTTAAACATGAACGGCCATTTATAAAACCATGTTGCGACTCAATTATTAATTTATGTTTTTCAAGATGAAGACGAATTTTATTTGCTATTATAGATTCGAGTAACTTTCCCACAATAGACGTTAGGCTAATTGGTCGATAGTTAGACGCAAGTGATCTATCTCCTTTCTTAAAAACTGGTATCACATTAGCAACTTTCCAAAACTCTGGCACTCTGCCTGACTCTATTGATTTATTAAATATGGTTGACAGTGGGTCACAAAGCTCCTCTTTGCATTCTTTAAGCACCCTAGCAAACACTTCATCCGGCCCTGGGGATTTGTTTGGTTTGAGTTTTACTATTTGTTTAAGAACATCCTCCCTGGTAACTGCTAAACTCGTCAACCTGTCCTCGTCCCCACCCACATAGACTTGTTCGGCTGAAGGCATATTGTTAAGTTCCTCTTTAGTAAATACAGATACAAAATATTTATTAAAAATACTACTCATCTCTTCATCACTATCTGTTATTTGACCTGTCTCAGTTTTTAATGGACCTATCCTTTCCCTAGTCTTAGTACGATATAACTGAAAAAACCCTTTAGGATTTGTCTTTGCTTGCCCTGCTATGCGAACTTCATAGTTTCTTTTTGCTTTCCTTATCTCTTTTTTAACATTTCTAACCAGTTGTACGAATTCCTGTTCTAAAGTGACCTCCCCATTTTTAATCCTTTTGTACCAAGCTCTCTTTTTACCTATAAGGTTCTTCAAATTCTTTGTTATCCACTTTGGGTCATTAGTATACGATCTATTCAATTTGTATGGTATACTACGTTCCTGTGCTTTGTTTAGAATATTCTTAAATAAGTTATATATTGAATCCACATCGAAATCCCCATTTAAGTCACCTATCGCTGGGTTCATGTCTCGCTCCAAGACCGGCCCACACCCCATACCCAAGCCTTTCCAATCAATTTGACCCAAAAAATTTCTTAGGCTATTAAAATCAGCTTTTCGAAAATCTGGCACTTTAACAGAATTTTCTCCTACTGGTCTATTCCATTCTATGCTAAATCTGATTTCTTTGTGATCACTGCTCCCTAGCTCACTCCCTATTTCGATGTCATTAATTTGCGTTTCCCTGTTAGTTAACACTAAATCTAAAATATTATTTTCCCGTGTTGGTTCCTTAATGTGTTGCGTAAGAAAGCAATCGTCAATTAATTCTAGAAAATCTTCTGCTTCACTATTCCCTGTTTTGTTCAACCAGTTTATTCCGCTAAAATTAAAGTCACCCATGACATAAATACTGTTAGATCTAGATGCTCTAGATATTTCATCCCATAGATGCTTTGCTTCCATTCTGTCTAAATTTGGTGGCCTATATATTACTCCTATTATAATATTATTAGCTTTTTCGTTTAATTCAATCCAAATAGTTTCTGTGTGTGGCTCTGTTTTGATTCCCTCTTTGAGACTACATTTCAAATTGTCCCTAACATATATGGCTACTCCACCTCCTCGTCTAATATATCTATCTGTGTGAAATAGTTTAAATCCATATATTTGATATTCAGCTAATAGTTCTCTATTTTCTACATTCATCCACGTTTCGGTAAGTGCAATAATATCTATTTTTTCTGTGCAGACAAGAGCATTTAATTCGTTAATTTTATTTCTTAGACTTCTACTGTTAGTGTAATATACCCTAAGTGAATTGTTATTTTGCGGACCTTCTCTTTCCCTGATCGTTTTGCCAATTCCTTTCTCCCACAAACACATACTTTTATTACCTCCTTCCTCCAAATCAATTCCCATACCTCTATCTACTAACAGTTTAAACCCAAACAAACACCTCTAACCACTTCTTCTAGCGAGTTCGCAACAGCAACAACCCCAGCTCTCGATAGATGCACCCCATCACGAGCATACATTTCATTTCTTCCATAGAAGTGTTCCCAGTTGTCTATGAAAGATATTGCATTTGATTTGCAATATCTTTCCAGCCGGCAATTGACACCAAGTGCCCTCGATATCCATTCATTTCCCACTCCCTTTCTTGGAAGAATGCCACATATGATCGGGATTCCTCCCTTGCTCCTAACTAACTCTATGGCTGTTTTATACCTCTGAATCAGTTCCTCACTCCTGACTCGACCAACATCATTTCCTCCCACGCTAATGCAAATAATGGGATTGTTCCCATTACCAGCCATAATATCATTCATGTTGTTTATAATATCACCAATGCCAGCTCCGGGATAGCAAACCCTTAACCTGTTCCCCCTATCTCTAGCACAAAACGTTCTATCCAAATACCTTATCTGGGAATCTCCCACAACTAATGTTTGCTTAGGTACTTCCTTTACTTTCTGAGGGGCCTGCGCTTCCTTTCTCTTCGTTGCTTTCCCTTTTGCGCGATCCACAGTCTCTCCACAGCACTCGTCCTCCAAAACGTCAAATGAATTTGAAGTTGCTATGGCGTTTGAAGGCGGCTTTATCAAAGTCTTCTTAAGGCCCCTGTCTTTCGCAACTCTCCAAGACGAGGTCCCTTTACTGCTGGTCTCCTCCTTCGTTACTTCTCGTTGTTTTTTAAGCTGACGCACCTCCTCCCGCAGAGAGTCCAACTCTGTCCTCAGGGCTCCCACTAGAGTCACCAGGTCCTTCACTACAACTTCCATATTGCTATGATAATATAACAATAGGTGATAGGTGACGTAAATGGGGATTTCGATGTGGATTCAATATATAACTTGTTTAAGAATATTCTAAACAAAGCACAGGAACGTAGTATACCATACAAATTGAATAGATCGAATACCAATGACCCAAAGTGGATAACAAAGAATTTGAAGAACCTTATAGGTAAAAAGAGAGCTTGGTACAAAAGGATTAAAAATGGGGAGGTCACTTTAGAACAGGAATTCGTACAACTGGTTAGAAATGTTAAAAAAGAGATAAGGAAAGCAAAAAGAAACTATGAAGTTCGCATAGCAGGGCAAGCAAAGACAAATCCTAAAGGGTTTTTTCAGTTATAACGTACTAAGACTAGGGAAAGGATAGGTCCATTAAAAACTGAGACAGGTCAAATAACAGATAGTGATGAAGAGATGAGTAGTATTTTTAATAAATATTTTGTATCTGCATTTACTAAAGAGGAACTTAACAATATGCCTTCAGCCGAACAAGTCTATGTGGGTGGGGACGAGGACAGGTTGACGAGTTTAGCAGTTACCAGGGAGGATGTTCTTAAACAAATAGTAAAGCTCAAACCAAACAAATCCCCAGGGCCGGATGAAGTGTTTGCCAGGGTGCTTAAAGAATGCAAAGAGGAGCTTTGTGACCCACTGTCAACCATATTTAATAAATCAATAGAGTCAGGCAGTGCCAGAGTTTTGGAAAGTTGCTAATGTGATACCAGTTTTTAAGAAAGGAGATAGATCACTTGCGTCTAACTATCGACCAATTAGCCTAACGTCTATTGTGGGAAAGTTACTGGAATCTATAATAGCAAATAAAATTCGTCTTCATCTTGAAAAACATAAATTAATAATTGAGTCGCAACATGGTTTTATAAATGGCCGTTCATGTTTAACAAATTTGTTATCTTTTTATTCTAGCATTGTTGAGGCAGTTGATAGTGGAAAGGATTGCGATGTTGTGTACCTTGACTTTAGCAAAGCTTTTGATACAGTGCCACATGAAAGACTCATTAAAAAGTTAGAGTCTCATGGTATTGGGGGTGCTATATTAAGCTGGATTAGGGCATGGCTATACCAAAGGAAACAGAGAGTTAGTATAAATGGAGTCAAGTCAGAGTGGGAAAATGTTGTAAGTGGGGTGCCTCAGGGCTCTGTCCTGGGACCTCTGTTGTTTATAATATATATAAATGATTTATATTCAGGTTTGAGTAGCAACATTTGCAAATTTGCCGATGATACGAAAATCGGTAGGGAAATTAATTCGGGGGAGGACTCACTATCACTTCAAGTTGATCTAGATAGGGTTTTGAAATGGTCGAAGGATTGGCAGATGCAGTTTAATGCTGATAAATGTAAAGTTCTGAGGTTAGGTAATGATGATAGGGTTCCAAGATACGAGCTAGATGGTGTTGAGATTGCGAAGTCGAATTGTGAAAGGGATCTGGGAGTTATGATTAGCAAGAATTTAAAACAAAAGGATCATAAGAACATAAGAAGAACATAAGAACAAAGGTAACTGCAGAAGGCCTATTGGCCCATACGAGGCAGGTCCTATTCTATAACCACCCAATCCCACTCATATACTTGTCCAACCCGTGCTTGAAACAATCGAGGGACCCCACCTCCACAATGTTACGCGGCAATTGGTTCCACAAATCAACAACCCTGTTACTGAACCAGTATTTACCCAAGTCTTTCCTAAATCTAAACTTATCCAATTTATACCCATTGTTTCGTGTTCTGTCCTGTGTTGATACTTTTAATACCCTATTAATATCCCCCCGGTTATGTCCATTCATCCACTTGTAAACCTCTATCATGTCACCCCTAACTCTTCGCCTTTCCAGTGAATGCAACTTAAGCTTTGTTAATCTTTCTTCATATGAAAGATTTCTAATTTGGGGAATTAACTTAGTCATCCTACGCTGGACACGTTCAAGTGAATTTATATCCATTCTATAATATGGCGACCAAAACTGAACTGCATAATCTAAATGGGGCCTAACTAGAGCAAGATATAGCTTGAGAACCACACCAGGTGTCTTGTTACTAACGCTGCGATTAATAAATCCAAGTGTCCGATTTGCCTTATTACGAACATTTATGCATTGATCCTTTTGTTTTAAATTCTTACTAATCATAACTCCCAGATCCCTTTCGCAATCCAAAAAAGGCCACCAAATTAAAGGGGTGACTTTAATTTTAGCGGAATAAACTGGTTGAACAAAACAGGGAATAGTGAAGCAGAAGATTTTCTAGAATTAATTGACGATTGCTTTCTTACGCAACACATTAAGGAACCAACACGGGAAAATAATATTTTAGATTTAGTGTTAACTAACAGGGAAACGCAAATTAATGACATCGAAATAGGGAGTGAGCTAGGGAGCAGTGATCACAAAGAAATCAGATTTAGCATAGAATGGAATAGACCAGTAGGAGAAAATTCTGTTAAAGTGCCAGATTTTCGAAAAGCTGATTTTAATAGCCTAAGAAATTTTTTGGGTCAAATTGATTGGAAAGGCTTGGGTATGGGGTGTGGGCCGGTCTTGGAGCGAGACATGAACCCAGCGATAGGTGACTTAAATGGGGATTTCGATGTGGATTCAATATATAACTTATTTAAGAATATTCTAAACAAAGCACAGGAACGTAGTATACCATACAAATTGAATAGATCGTATACTAATGACCCAAAGTGGATAACAAAGAATTTGAAGAACCTTATAGGTAAAAAGAGAGCTTGGTACAAAAGGATTAAAAATGGGGAGGTCACTTTAGAACAGGAATTCGTACAACTGGTTAGAAATGTTAAAAAAGAGATAAGGAAAGCAAAAAGAAACTATGAAGTTCGCATAGCAGGGCAAGCAAAGACAAATCCTAAAGGGTTTTTTCAGTTATATCGTACTAAGACTAGGGAAAGGATAGGTCCATTAAAAACTGAGACAGGTCAAATAACAGATAGTGATGAAGATGTGAGTAGTATTTTTAATAAATATTTTGTATCTGTATTTACTAAAGAGGAACTTAACAATATGCCTTCAGCCGAACAAGTCTATGTGGGTGGGGACGAGGACAGGTTGACGAGTTTAGCAGTTACCAGGGAGGATGTTCTTAAACAAATAGTAAAACTCAAACCAAACAAATCCCCAGGGCCGGATGAAGTGTTTGCTAGGGTGCTTAAAGAATGCAAAGAGGAGCTTTGTGACCCACTGTCAACCATATTTAATAAATCAATAGAGTCAGGCAGAGTGCCAGAGTTTTGGAAAGTTGCTAATGTGATACCAGTTTTTAAGAAAGGAGATAGATCACTTGCGTCTAACTATCGACCAATTAGCCTAACGTCTATTGTGGGAAAGTTACTCGAATCTATAATAGCAAATAAAATTCGTCTTCATCTTGAAAAACATAAATTAATAATTGAGTCGCAACATGGTTTTATAAATGGCCGTTCATGTTTAACAAATTTGTTATCTTTTTATTCTAGCATTGTTGAGGCAGTTGATAGTGGTAAGGATTGCGATGTTGTATACCTTGACTTTAGCAAAGCTTTTGATACAGTGCCACATGAAAGACTGATTAAAAAAATAGGGTCTCATGGTATTGGGGGTGCTATATTAAGCTGGATTAGGGCATGGCTATACCAAAGGAAACAGAGAGTTAGTATAAATGGAATCAAGTCAGAGTGGGAAAATGTTGTAAGTGGAGTGCCTCAAGGCTCTGTCCTGGGACCTCTGTTGTTTATAATATATATAAATGATTTAGATTCAGGTTTGAGTAGCAACATTTGCAAATTTGCCGATGATACGAAAATCGGTAGGGAAATTAATTCGGAGGAGGACTCACTATCACTTCAAGTTGATCTAGATAGGGTTTTGAAATGGTCAAAGGATTGGCAGATGCAGTTTAATGCTGATAAATGTAAAGTTCTGAGGTTAGGTAATGATGATAGAGTTACAAGATACGAGCTAGATGGTGTTGTGATTGCGAAGTCGGATTGCGAAAGGGATCTGGGAGTTATGATTAGTAAGAATTTAAAACAAAAGGATCAATGCATAAATGTTCGTAATAAGGCAAATCGGACACTTGGATTTATTAATCGCAGCGTTAGTAACAAGACACCTGGTGTGGTTCTCAAGCTATATCTTGCTCTAGTTAGGCCCCATTTAGATTATGCAGTTCAGTTTTGGTCGCCATATTATAGAATGGATATAAATTCACTTGAACGTGTCCAGCGTAGGATGACTAAGTTAATTCCCCAAATTAGAAATCTTTCATATGAAGAAAGATTAACAAAGCTTAAGTTGCATTCACTGGAAAGGCGAAGAGTTAGGGGCGACATGATAGAGGTTTACAAGTGGGTGAATGGACATAACAAGGGGGATATTAATAGGGTATTAAAAGTATCAACACAGGACAGAACACGAAACAATGGGTATAAATTGGATAAGTTTAGATTTAGGAAAGACTTGGGTAAATACTGGTTCAGTAACAGGGTTGTAGATTTGTGGAACCAATTGCCGCGTAACGTGGTGGAGGTGGGGTCCCTCGATTGTTTCAAGCGCGGGTTGGACAAGTATATGAGTGGGATTGGGTGGTTATAGAATAGGAGCTGCCTCGTATGGGCCAATAGGCCTTCTGCAGTTACCTTTGTTCTTATGTTCTTATGTTCTTAAATTTAGACAGAATGGAAGCAAAGCATCTATGGGATGAAATATCTAGAGCATCTAGATCTAACAGTATTTGTCATGGGTGACTTTAATTTTAGCGGAATAAACTGGTTGAACAAAACAGGGAATAGTGAAGCAGAAGATTTTCTAGAATTAATTGACGATTGCTTTCTTACGCAACACATTAAGGAACCAACACGGGAAAATAATATTTTAGATTTAGTGTTAACTAACAGGGAAACGCAAATTAATGACATCGAAATAGGGAGTGAGCTAGGGAGCAGTGATCACAAAGAAATCAGATTTAGCATAGAATGGAATAGACCAGTAGGAGAAAATTCTGTTAAAGTGCCAGATTTTCGAAAAGCTGATTTTAATAGCCTAAGAAATTTTTTGGGTCAAATTGATTGGAAAGTCTTGGGTATGGGGTGTGGGCCGGTCTTGGAGCGAGACATGAACCCAGCGATAGGTGACTTAAATGGGGATTTCGATGTGGAGTCAATATATAACTTATTTAAGAATATTCTAAACAAAGCACAGGAACGTAGTATACCATACAAATTGAATAGATCGAAAACTAATGACCCAAAGTGGATAACAAAGAATTTGAAGAACCTTATAGGTAAAAAGAGAGCTTGGTACAAAAGGATTAAAAATGGGGAGGTCACTTTAGAACAGGAATTCGTACAACTGGTTAGAAATGTTAAAAAAGAGATAAGGAAAGCAAAAAGAAACTATGAAGTTCGCATAGCAGGGCAAGCAAAGACAAATCCTAAAGGGTTTTTTCAGTTATATCGTACTAAGACTAGGGAAAGGATAGGTCCATTAAAAACTGAGACAGGTCAAATAACAGATAGTGATGAAGAGATGAGTAGTATTTTTAATAAATATTTTGTATCTGTATTTACTAAAGAGGAACTTAACAATATGCCTTCAGCCGAACAAGTCTATGTGGGTGGGGACGAGGACAGGTTGACGAGTTTAGCAGTTACCAGGGAGGATGTTCTTAAACAAATAGTAAAACTCAAACCAAACAAATCCCCAGGGCCGGATGAAGTGTTTGCCAGGGTGCTTAAAGAATGCAAAGAGGAGCTTTGTGACCCACTGTCAACCATATTTAATAAATCAATAGAGTCAGGCAGAGTGCCAGAGTTTTGGAAAGTTGCTAATGTGATACCAGTTTTTAAGAAAGGAGATAGATCACTTGCGTCTAACTATCGACCAATTAGCCTAACGTCTATTGTGGGAAAGTTACTCGAATCTATAATAGCAAATAAAATTAGTCTTCATCTTGAAAAACATAAATTAATAATTGAGTCGCAACATGGTTTTATAAATGGCCGTTCATGTTTAACAAATTTGTTATCTTTTTATTCTAGCATTGTTGAGGCAGTTGATAGTGGTAAGGATTGCGATGTTGTATACCTTGACTTTAGCAAAGTCAAGAAAGGAGATAGATCACTTGCGTCTAACTATCGACCAATTAGCCTAACGTCTATTGTGGGAAAGTTACTCGAATCTATAATAGCAAATAAAATTCGTCTTCATCTTGAAAAACATAAATTAATAATTGAGTCGCAACATGGTTTTATAAATGGCCGTTCATGTTTAACAAATTTGTTATCTTTTTATTCTAGCATTGTTGAGGCAGTTGATAGTGGTAAGGATTGCGATGTTGTATACCTTGACTTTAGCAAAGCTTTTGATACAGTGCCACATGAAAGACTGATTAAAAAGATAGAGTCTCATGGTATTGGGGGTGCTATATTAAGCTGGATTAGGGCATGGCTATACCAAAGGAAACAGAGAGTTAGTATAAATGGAATCAAGTCAGAGTGGGAAAATGTTGTAAGTGGAGTGCCTCAAGGCTCTGTTCTGGGACCTCTGTTGTTTATAATATATATAAATGATTTAGATTCAGGTTTGAGTAGCAACATTTGCAAATTTGCCGATGATACGAAAATCGGTAGGGAAATTAATTCGGAGGAGGACTCACTATCACTTCAAGTTGATCTAGATAGGGTTTTGAAATGGTCAAAGGATTGGCAGAAGCAGTTTAATGCTGATAAATGTAAAGTTCTGAGGTTAGGTAATGATGATAGAGTTACAAGATACGAGCTAGATGGTGTTGTGATTGCGAAGTCGGATTGCGAAAGGGATCTGGGAGTTATGATTAGTAAGAATTTAAAACAAAAGGATCAATGCATAAATGTTCGTAATAAGGCAAATCGGACACTTGGATTTATTAATCGCAGCGTTAGTAACAAGACACCTGGTGTGGTTCTCAAGCTATATCTTGCTCTAGTTAGGCCCCATTTAGATTATGCAGTTCAGTTTTGGTCGCCATATTATAGAACATAAGAAGAAGAACATAAGAACAAAGGTAACTGCAGAAGGCCTATTGGCCCATACGAGGCAGCTCCTATTCTATAACCACCCAATCCCACTCATATACTTGTCCAACCCGTGCTTGAAACAATCGAGGGACCCCACCTCCACAATGTTACGCGGCAATTGGTTCCACAAATCATCAACCCTGTTACTGAACCAGTATTTACCCAAGTCTTTCCTAAATCTAAACTTATCCAATTTATATCCATTGTTTCGTGTTCTGTCCTGTGTTGATACTTTTAATACCCTATTAATATCCCCCCGGTTATGTCCATTCATCCACTTGTAAACCTCTATCATGTCACCCCTAACTCTTCGCCTTTCCAGTGAATGCAACTTAAGCTTTGTTAATCTTTCTTCATATGAAAGATTTCTAATTTGGGGAATTAACTTAGTCATCCTACGCTGGACACGTTCAAGTGAATTTATATCCATTCTATAATATGGCGACCAAAACTGAACTGCATAATCTAAATGGGGCCTAACTAGAGCAAGATATAGCTTGAGAACCACACCAGGTGTCTTGTTACTAACGCTGCGATTAATAAATCCAAGTGTCCGATTTGCCTTATTACGAACATTTATGCATTGATCCTTTTGTTTTAAATTCTTACTAATCATAACTCCCAGATCCCTTTCGCAATCCGACTTCGCAATCACAACACCATCTAGCTCGTATCTTGTAACTCTATCATCATTACCTAACCTCAGAACTTTACATTTATCAGCATTAAACTGCATCTGCCAATCCTTTGACCATTTCAAAACCCTATCTAGATCAACTTGAAGTGATAGTGAGTCCTCCTCACTATCTCCTAGCAAAGACAAATCCTAAAGGGTTTTTTCAGTTATATCGTACTAAGACTAGGGAAAGGATAGGTCCATTAAAAACTGAGACAGGTCAAATAACAGATAGTGATGAAGAGATGAGTAGTATTTTTAATAATTATTTTGTATCTGTATTTACTAAAGAGGAACTTAACAATATGCCTTCAGCCGAACAAGTCTATGTGGGTGGGGACGAGGACAGGTTGACGAGTTTAGCAGTTACCAGGGAGGATGTTCTTAAACAAATAGTAAAACTCAAACCAAACAAATCCCCAGGGCCGGATGAAGTGTTTGCTAGGGTGCTTAAAGAATGCAAAGAGGAGCTTTGTGACCCACTGTCAACCATATTTAATAAATCAATAGAGTCAGGCAGAGTGCCAGAGTTTTGGAAAGTTGCTAATGTGATACCAGTTTTTAAGAAAGGAGATAGATCACTTGCGTCTAACTATCGACCAATTAGCCTAACGTCTATTGTGGGAAAGTTACTCGAATCTATAATAGCAAATAAAATTCGTCTTCATCTTGAAAAACATAAATTAATAATTGAGTCGCAACATGGTTTTATAAATGGCCGTTCATGTTTAACAAATTTGTTATCTTTTTATTCTAGCATTGTTGAGGCAGTTGATAGTGGTAAGGATTGCGATGTTGTATACCTTGACTTTAGCAAAGCTTTTGATACAGTGCCACATGAAAGACTGATTAAAAAAATAGAGTCTCATGGTATTGGGGGTCCTATATTAAGCTGGATTAGGGCATGGCTATACCAAAGGAAACAGAGAGTTAGTATAAATGGAATCAAGTCAGAGTGGGAAAATGTTGTAAGTGGAGTGCCTCAAGGCTCTGTCCTGGGACCTCTGTTGTTTATAATATATATAAATGATTTAGATTCAGGTTTGAGTAGCAACATTTGCAAATTTGCCGATGATACGAAAATCGGTAGGGAAATTAATTCGGAGGAGGACTCACTATCACTTCAAGTTGATCTAGATAGGGTTTTGAAATGGTCAAAGGATTGGCAGATGCAGTTTAATGCTGATAAATGTAAAGTTCTGAGGTTAGGTAATGATGATAGAGTTACAAGATACGAGCTAGATGGTGTTGTGATTGCGAAGTCGGATTGCGAAAGGGATCTGGGAGTTATGATTAGTAAGAATTTAAAACAAAAGGATCAATGCATAAATGTTCGTAATAAGGCAAATCGGACACTTGGATTTATTAATCGCAGCGTTAGTAACAAGACACCTGGTGTGGTTCTCAAGCTATATCTTGCTCTAGTTAGGCCCCATTTAGATTATGCAGTTCAGTTTTGGTCGCCATATTATAGAATGGATATAAATTCACTTGAACGTGTCCAGCGTAGGATGACTAAGTTAATTCCCCAAATTAGAAATCTTTCATATGAAGAAAGATTAACAAAGCTTAAGTTGCATTCACTGGAAAGGCGAAGAGTTAGGGGTGACATGATAGAGGTTTACAAGTGGATGAATGGACATAACCGGGGGGATATTAATAGGGTATTAAAAGTATCAACACAGGACAGAACACGAAACAATGGATATAAATTGGATAAGTTTAGATTTAGGAAAGACTTGGGTAAATACTGGTTCAGTAACAGGGTTGTTGATTTGTGGAACCAATTGCCGCGTAACATTGTGGAGGTGGGGTCCCTCGATTGTTTCAAGCACGGGTTGGACAAGTATATGAGTGGGATTGGGTGGTTATAGAATAGGAGCTGCCTCGTATGGGCCAATAGGCCTTCTGCAGTTACCTTTGTTCTTATGTTCTTATGTTCTCCTCCGAATTAATTTCCCTACCGATTTTCGTATCATCGGCAAATTTGCAAATGTTGCTACTCAAACCTGAATCTAAATCATTTATATATATTATAAACAACAGAGGTCCCAGGACAGAGCCTTGAGGCACTCCACTTACAACATTTTCCCACTCTGACTTGATTCCATTTATACTAACTCTCTGTTTCCTTTGGTATAGCCATGCCCTAATCCAGCTTAATATAGCACCCCCAATACCATGAGACTCTATTTTTTTAATCAGTCTTTCATGTGGCACTGTATCAAAAGCTTTGCTAAAGTCAAGGTATACAACATCGCAATCCTTACCACTATCAACTGCCTCAACAATGCTAGAATAAAAAGATAACAAATTTGTTAAACATGAACGGCCATTTATAAAACCATGTTGCGACTCAATTATTAATTTATGTTTTTCAAGATGAAGACGAATTTTATTTGCTATTATAGATTCGAGTAACTTTCCCACAATAGACGTTAGGCTAATTGGTCGATAGTTAGACGCAAGTGATCTATCTCCTTTCTTAAAAACTGGTATCACATTAGCAACTTTCCAAAACTCTGGCACTCTGCCTGACTCTATTGATTTATTAAATATGGTTGACAGTGGGTCACAAAGCTCCTCTTTGCATTCTTTAAGCACCCTAGCAAACACTTCATCCGGCCCTGGGGATTTGTTTGGTTTGAGTTTTACTATTTGTTTAAGAACATCCTCCCTGGTAACTGCTAAACTCGTCAACCTGTCCTCGTCCCCACCCACATAGACTTGTTCGGCTGAAGGCATATTGTTAAGTTCCTCTTTAGTAAATACAGATACAAAATATTTATTAAAAATACTACTCATCTCTTCATCACTATCTGTTATTTGACCTGTCTCAGTTTTTAATGGACCTATCCTTTCCCTAGTCTTAGTACGATATAACTGAAAAAACCCTTTAGGATTTGTCTTTGCTTGCCCTGCTATGCGAACTTCATAGTTTCTTTTTGCTTTCCTTATCTCTTTTTTAACATTTCTAACCAGTTGTACGAATTCCTGTTCTAAAGTGACCTCCCCATTTTTAATCCTTTTGTACCAAGCTCTCTTTTTACCTATAAGGTTCTTCAAATTCTTTGTTCTCCACTTTGGGTCATTAGTATACGATCTATTCAATTTGTATGGTATACTACGTTCCTGTGCTTTGTTTAGAATATTCTTAAATAAGTTATATATTGAATCCACATCGAAATCCCCATTTAAGTCACCTATCGCTGGGTTCATGTCTCGCTCCAAGACCGGCCCACACCCCATACCCAAGCCTTTCCAATCAATTTGACCCAAAAAATTTCTTAGGCTATTAAAATCAGCTTTTCGAAAATCTGGCACTTTAACAGAATTTTCTCCTACTGGTCTATTCCATTCTATGCTAAATCTGATTTCTTTGTGATCACTGCTCCCTAGCTCACTCCCTATTTCGATGTCATTAATTTGGGTTTCCCTGTTAGTTAACACTAAATCTAAAATATTATTTTCCCGTGTTGGTTCCTTAATGTGTTGCGTAAGAAAGCAATCGTCAATTAATTCTAGAAAATCTTCTGCTTCACTATTCCCTGTTTTGTTCAACCAGTTTATTCCGCTAAAATTAAAGTCACCCATGACATAAATACTGTTAGATCTAGATGCTCTAGATATTTCATCCCATAGATGCTTTGCTTCCATTCTGTCTAAATTTGGTGGCCTATATATTACTCCTATTATAATATTATTAGCTTTTTCGTTTAATTCAATCCAAATAGTTTCTGTGTGTGGCTCTGTTTTGATTCCCTCTTTGAGACTACATTTCAAATTGTCCCTAACATATATGGCTACTCCACCTCCTCGTCTAATATATCTATCTGTGTGAAATAGTATAAATCCATATATTTGATATTCAGCTAATAGTTCTCTATTTTCTACATTCATCCACGTTTCGGTAAGTGCAATAATATCTATTTTTTCTGTGCAGACAAGAGCATTTAATTCGTTAATTTTATTTCTTAGACTTCTACTGTTAGTGTAATATACCCTAAGTGAATTGTTATTTTGCGGACCTTCTCTTTCCCTGATCGTTTTGCCAATTCCTTTCTCCCACAAACACATACTTTTATTACCTCCTTCCTCCAAATCAATTCCCATACCTCTATCTACTAACAGTTTAAACCCAAACAAACACCTCTAACCACTTCTTCTAACGAGTTCGCAACAGCAACAACCCCAGCTCTCGATAGATGCACCCCATCACGAGCATACATTTCATTTCTTCCATAGAAGTGTTCCCAGTTGTCTATGAAAGATATTGCATTTGATTTGCAATATCTTTCCAGCCGGCAATTGACACCAAGTGCCCTCGATATCCATTCATTTCCCACTCCCTTTCTTGGAAGAATGCCACATATGATCGGGATTCCTCCCTTGCTCCTAACTAACTCTATGGCTGTTTTATACCTCTGAATCAGTTCCTCACTCCTGACTCGACCAACATCATTTCCTCCCACGCTAATGCAAATAATGGGATTGTTCCCATTACCAGCCATAATATCATTCATGTTGTTTATAATATCACCAATGCCAGCTCCGGGATAGCAAACCCTTAACCTGTTCCCCCTATCTCTAGCACAAAACGTTCTATCCAAATACCTTATCTGGGAATCTCCCACAACTAATGTTTGCTTAGGTACTTCCTTTACTTTCTGAGGGGCCTGCGCTTCCTTTCTCTTCGTTGCTTTCCCTTTTGCGCGATCCACAGTCTCTCCACAGCACTCGTCCTCCAAAACGTCAAATGAATTAGAAGTTGCTATGGCGTTTGAAGGCGGCTTTATCAAAGTCTTCTTAAGGCCCCTGTCTTTCACAACTCTCCAAGACGAGGTCCCTTTACTGCTGGTCTCCTCCTTCGTTACTTCTCGTTGTTCTTTCAGCTAAATCAATGCATAAATGCATAAATCAATGCATAAATGCATTGCATTTATGATAAATGCATAGATCAATGCATAAATGTTCGTAATAAGGCAAATCGGACACTTGGATTTATTAATCGCAGCGTTAGTAACAAGACACCTGGTGTGGTTCTTAAGCTATATCTTGCTCTAGTTAGGCCCCATTTAGATTATGCAGTTCAGTTTTGGTCGCCATATTATAGAATGGATATAAATTCACTTGAACGTGTCCAGCGTAGGATGACTAAGTTAATTCCCCAAATTAGAAATCTTTCATATGAAGAAAGATTAACAAAGCTTAAGTTCCATTCACTGGAAAGGCGAAGAGTTAGGGGTGACATGATAGAGGTTTACAAGTGGGTGAATGGACATAACAAAGGGGATATTAATAGGGTAATAAAAGTATCAACACAAGACAGAACACGAAACAATGGTTATAAATTGGATAAGTTTAGATTTAGGAAAGACTTGGGTAAATACTGGTTCAGTAACAGGGTTGTTGATTTGTGGAACCAATTGCCGCGTAACATTGTGGAGGTGGGGTCCCTCGATTGTTTCAAGCACGGGTTGGACATGTATATGAGTGGGATTGGGTGGTTATAAATAGGAGCTGCCTCGTATGGGCCAACAGGCCTTCTGCAGTTGCCTTTGTTCTTATGTTCTTATGTTTCCATTGTTTTGGCCAAGTCCAACCGCCAAGGCCTGCTGTACTGGGATTGGATCAAGAGAAATAATTATCTTACCGATAATTGTAACTGATCTTTGTGATATTCTTTCTTAAAGAGAGGGCAAACCCGTTTAAAGTCTTAGAGTTTCAAGCCTGGTCCACATTGGGGCTCCCAGTGCGGCTCTCATAGCATTGTTTTGGACAACTTCAAGCTTTTTCCACTGTTGGTGTGATAGACTTGTGAGTGCAGGTGCGGCATAGTCGATCACTGCTCTGACTGCCTGTACATAGTATGTGCGAAGGACTTGCAGATTGGCTCCTCCAGAGAGGGAAGTTAGCGACCTGAGGATTGCCGTCCGGGTCCGCAGTTCTCTCTCTTAAGTGACCTCTCGCTGAGGTCTTAAGTGACCTCAGCATTAAGATTCATGTGTGTGTCCAGGATGATTCCTAGATACTGATAAGTGTCCACCCATTCAAATGGTTGACCTTGTACTGTGAGTTGGATGTTGGGCTTCGCTATTTTTATGGGCATGGCTTTTGTCTTTGTGGGGTTGAGTTGATACTGTTATGAATCCATATATTTTATTCTAACATTTATCATGATAAACATGTATGGCCATTATTTCTTTCCTCAGTTATTTAAAATTAAACATTAGATCTGTAGCGAGTAGATTACCCCAATAATATACTCACTCCAATCTCATTAGCCTAATGAGAGAAGCAAAGCTCTCATTAGTACTAATTATGGAACTCAAACCTTTCCCTACTTCCAGTTAATATTCCTGTCAACCTTTGGAGAACGATGAGGTTGTTGTTTAAGATTCAGCTACTTGGAACAAAAAATTCCAAGTAGCACGGGCTATGGTGAGCCCGTAGTGAACTTACCTGGCACCGGAGTGGGGCTGTCGAACAATGAGGTGCTGCCCGAGCATATAAACAGCAGAGTAGCGAGTAATTACCAGTCTACTTTCAAGTGTGATTTAGAACAGACACTTGCGAGATACTGTAGCGACTCTCAGTGCATTCATCTCGCTCGCCAAGTGTCACCTGCAAACTTCTGTATACTCGACCAGATATATATATATTCTCTTAGTGTCTGTGTTTATTGTCACCATACTGTACGTAACAATAGAACCGTTACATTGGTGACCCAGTGAGTGAAAAGAACACCTAGTCGCAAACTAGATCTTCGTCATGGATTTATCTACCAGGTTTCCAGCATACAACGCAGATGAACCAGAATTTTGGTTCATGCAGATGGAGGCTCTTTTCGACCACCACGAAATTACGAATGAGAAGGCCGCTCTTCTACAGGCAGCGATGAAACGCCGCATTCAACAAAGGGACCAACTCCTCACTGACAAAGGATTAGCAGACAAAACACCAGCCCAGCTTCTGCAGCATATTCAGTATGTACTGCATACTGCATCTGGCCCAGCCCCCAGCGAGATTGTGAGATCACTGTGGATACAACTCTGTCCAAAACACATTCAACCGGCCCTATTCAGTATGGCTGACGACACCCCATTAGCCCAGCTGGCTACACTGGCAGACCGGCTTTATACGACGTCTGATAACGCTACGCTGTCTCATCTCAATGATACACAGCAGACTACAGACACCCAACAACTTGACGTCTTCCAGAACCGGCGTTTCTTCCGCCCAGGAAGAACGTACCACGCGAATCCAGTATCAGGCTCGAGGCGACAGCGAGAACACCGAGGAGAGCTTTGTTCCTACCACCAGAGGTTCGGACACCAAGCCCACAACTGTAGGGCTCCTTGTTCCTGGTCGGGAAACTACTTCGGCGGGGACTGTTAACGGCCAGTAACCCCGCCATTTCAAACACTACACTGCTCTACACATCTGACATCATAACCAAACACCGTTTCCTCGTTGACACAGGTGCAGCAGCTAGTGTGTTGCCTCCCCCACTGGTCAAACCAAACCGCACTCCTGGTTTGGACTTACGTGCCGCCAATGGTACGTCCGTCCATACGTATGGGAACCGCGCCCTGGTTCTCGATTTCGCCTCTCTAGGTCGCTTTACGTTAACTTTCCTCATAGCAGATGTGGAACAACCCATTCTTGGATGGGATTTTCTGCAACACCATTGGCTTATTTTGGATCCCGCAGGTGCAGTAATTCAAGCCTCCCCCTAGTACCGCTACACAGGTTAACAACGTCACCCCAGTCACATCTACAGAACTTCAAGCACTCCTGGATGAATTCAAAGATGTGACCCAACCCGCCAGCCCTCGGCCAGAAGTACAACATACGATTACACATCACATTACTACAAACGTGAGCACCTACCTTCGCCAGACCACGCCGCCTGGCACCGGAACGACTGGCGGTAGCACGTGCTGGATTCAACAAGCTACAGGAGGCAGGAATAATCCGCCCATCGAACAGTCCATGGGCTTCACCTCTCCAAATGGTCCCGAAAACAGCCCCAGGGGGATAGCGCCCTTGCTTGGACTACAAGGCTCTCAACGTTCATACTCTGCCGGATCGCTACCCAATACCACACATCCTGGATTCCTCACAGGGATTGAGCAACGCAACCGTTTTTTCGAAAATTGTTCTTGTGCGAGCATTTCACCAGATCCCTGTGGAACCGGCAGACATTCCGAAAACAGCGATCGCAACACCTTTTGGACTGTTTGAATTCGTTCGGATCCCTTTTGGTCTAAGGAATGCACCCCAGACATCATTCCATCGCTTCATCGACCAAGTAGTTAATGACCTTCCTTTTTGCTACGCCTACATTGACGATCCGCTGGTGGCCAGTACATCACCGACAGAACATCTGCCACACCTCAAACTCCTCACCCGTCTGCGCAACTTCGGCTTCCAGCTCAACTCCGAGAAATGTATTTACCATGTTCCAGAGCTGGATTTCTTGGGACACCGTGTGTCAGCAGCAGGGGTCCAACCACTAGAAAAGAAAATCGAAGCAATCAAGGAATTCCCGCGCCCATCCACTCCAAAGAAGTTGCAAGAATTTCTTGGCGTGGTGAATTTTTATCATCGATTCATCCCACATTGTTTGGACATCGTGCGACACTTATACGACCTCTTACGTGGTCGGAAACACACGTCCCGTCTTCCTTTGGAGTGGACTCCCCAGGCAGGGACAGCATTCACCGACATAAAACACAAGTTGGCGGAATTCACCTTGCTCGCACACCCAGTGTCTGACGCTCCCACCAGTCTCTCTACCGACGCTTCCAACACAGTTATTGGTGCTGTACTACAACAGCTCATTGAAAAAGAATAACGTCCAATTGCATCTTTTTCAGCACGCCTGTCACCCACTGAAGAGAAATACAGCACTTTTGATAGGGAACTGCTCGTCATCTACTCAGCCATACAACATTTCCGACACTTCCTCGAGGGGTGGAACATCCACATCCTCACAGACCGCAAACCTCTCACTTATGCACTGGCGGCCAAAGGTGATGTTCACTCTCCTCGAGCAGCCAACCACCTGGGATTTATCTCCTAATTTGCCTCGGATATCCGTCATGTCAAAGGAACTAACAATATCATAGCTGATGCACTGTCTCGACCCACCATAAACCACGTCGTGAAAAACCCGGCTCAGGTGGACTATTGTGTAATCAGCAAGGCCCAACGAGAAGACCCTGATCTGCAGCGATTACGAACATCCGACACAGCTCTCCGGTTCATCGAGATTCCCATGGAAGGTGGCGGTAGTATAATGTGTGACACCTCACGGACGGGAGCACTTAGGCCCTACATTCCTGCCCAGTTTCGCTGGGAAAACATTCCCAGCATTTCACTCCCTAGCACACACTGGAGTACGTGCTTCCCAGAAACTACTAACGGAGCATGTCGTATGGCCAGGAATCAGTGCCGATGTTCGACGATGGACTCGCTCATGCCTCCAGTGCCAGCGGGCGAAAACACATCGTCACACAAAGAGCCCTCTTCAACAGTTCCAGTTACCGTCTGACCGTTTCGAGGTGGTGCATATAGACATCGTTGGACTGTTACCGTCGGCAAGAGGATATTCTTATTTAATCACCTGTATCGATCGATTCTCCAGATGGAGAATCGGAAGCAATCCCACTAATCAACATCTCAGCTGAGTCAGTGGTCCAGGCTTTCCTCTCTGGATGGGTCGCCTGTTTTGGCAGCCCCTCATCCATCATCATCACCACCAAGGACGACAGTTCGAATCATATCTATGGAAGGAACTTATGGAAGTCATTGGCACCACACAACCGAACCACAGCATACCACCCTGAGTCGAACGGAATGGTAGAACGCTTTCATAGACAACTAAAAGCTCCCCTAAGAGCTCAAGCACGCCCTGATGATTGGGTCGACAACCTTCCATTAGTCTTGCTTGGCATCCGTTCGGCCACGAAGGAGGGCAGTGGATTCTCGGCAGCAGACTTAGTATACGGATTTAGCCTGCGGCTTCCGGGCAAATTCTTAACCCCGACGCCACTCGTCACACCCCCAGACCCCACTTTTGTCTAGAAATTTCGGGCTGCCATGACAAGCATTCGGCCAACACCACCACGCCAACCGACAACTCGTGCTACATATGTGCCTCATGAGCTCCACACAACTGAACACGTGTTTGTAAGTATCGACGCTGTTCGACGCCTTATATAGTTACCTTACGAAGGACCATTTAAAGTGGTTTCTCGAACACCGAAGTTCTTCACCATTGAACGCCGAGGACAGCGGGTAAACATCTCCAATGATCGCCTTAAACCAGCACAGACATCCCTCCAGAGACACATCCGCCGACTACGCCGTTCACTTTTCGGCCACAGTTACCAGCAGCACCGCCACCTACGACAACGGACGATCCTGTACGACCTCCCACCCTACGACCCCAGTTACCAGCCGCACCACCACCTGATCCTACGACAACGGACGATCCTGTACGACCTCCCACCCTACGACCCCAGTTACCAGCTGCACCACCACCTGATCCTACGACAACGGACGATCCTGTGCGACCTCCCTCCCTACGACCCCAGTTAGATGACATCGGCGAAGAGGAGGAAGTTAACTTTGAGGGTTATACAACGCGAGCAGGGCATACAACTCACCGACCTGCCAGGTTCCTGGATCAAGTGTTTTTTCTTTCATCCCCTGGGAGGGGGAGTTCTGTAGCGAGTAGATTATCCCAATAATATACTCTCTCCAAACTCATTAGCCTAAATCATCGATAGATACAGCGATAGCAGGCGGCTTGATATCTGCGAGGCACTACACATTAAGAAGTCGACACCAGCAATCAACAGCCAATTAATGCACAACTATATTCTACCCACTTCAAGACTCCGCACCAATATAGAAGCATCAAGAAATATGGGTCAATAGGCCCTTTGCAGTTACTTCCATTCTTCCCTTTAACTTACAAAATATTATACCCTTTGTTTCGTGTTCTGTCTTGTGTTGAAAGTTTGTTTTCACCTCATCCAAAACTGTTGTAACATAACCTCACCCAAATGCAGGTATAAAATCGAAGCTGTTTAAACTGTTTAGTTATAGTTGTGTGTGTATAAACTAAAGTCTTTGAAAATGTAATAAGCTATTACGAAACGCGTTCAAGTGTCGCGTCAGACTAGAAATAAAAACAAATTTTGGAGAATTGATTTTTCAGTAACCATCGACAGTGAAAAGAAATATAAGAAAAATTGAGAAAATTCGTGTTAGAATTATTAATCTTACTTTTTCGGTCATATTTAATAATATATGTCTACAGGAAAGACTGCTCCCAAAATATACCATATATATATATATGGTAAATATATATATATATATATATATATATATATATATATATATATATATATATATATAAATATATATATATATATATATATATATATATATATATATATATATATATATATATATATATATATATATATATATATATAACTGAAAACTCACACCCCAGAAGTGACTCGAACCCATACTCCCAGGAGCAACGCAACTGGTATGTACAAGACGCCTTAATCCACTTGACCATCACGACCGGACAAAATGAGGTGATAGCCGAGGCTATTTGAACCACCCCACCGCCAGCACTCGGATAGTAATCTTGGGCATAGCATTTTACCAAATCACCTCATTCTTTGGGGCACACGTGAGGAACACAAATGCGAACAAGCCTGAATGGTCCCCAGGACAATATGCAACTGAAAACTCACACCCCAGAAGTGACTCGAACCCATACAACCAGGAGCAACGCAACTGGTATGTACAAGACGCCTTAATCCACTTGACCATCACGACCGGACAAAATGAGGTGATAGCCGAGGCTATTTGAACCACCCCACCGCCGGCACTCGGATAGTAATCTTGGGCATAGCATTTTACCAAATCACCTCATTCTTTGGGGCACACGTGAGGAACACAAATGCGAACAAGCCTGAATGGTCCCCAGGACAATATGCAACTGAAAACTCACACCCCAGAAGTGACTCGAACCCATACTCCCAGGAGCAACGCAACTGGTATGTACAAGACGCCTTAATCCACTTGACCATCACGACCGGACAAAATGAGGTGATAGCCGAGGCTATTTGAACCACCCCACCGCCGGCACTCGGATAGTAATCTTGGGCATAGCATTTTACCAAATCACCTCATTCTTTGGGGCACACGTGAGGAACACAAATGTGAACAAGCCTGAATGGTCCCCAGGACAATATGCAACTGAAAACTCACACCCCAGAAGTGACTCGAACCCATACTCCCAGGAGCAACGCAACTATTATGTACAAGACGCCAGTGAAAGGAACCATAAGAAATTTTGAGAAAATTCGTGTTAGAATTATTAATATATATATATATTAATTATTTAATAATATATATGAATTATTAATAATATATATAGAATTAGATCTATAGATAATATAGATAGAATTAGAATATTAAATCATATATATATTATTATACGGTATATAATATTATATATATTGTGTGTAAATGACGAAAAATAAACATTATATATATTATTGTGTTATTTCAATCTGGTGTAATAATATTTCTGGCTGCCTGTATTTTCATTTATATGTTTGTATGTTTCTTTGTTACCCTTACTTAAAGTATATTGTTTTGCTGATACGCCAATAATGATTAAGCAACCAGATATAACTAGGATGTAGACACCAAATAAACGCCGAAGCGGGTGCGTCTGACAGTGGTCGAGACCTCCTCTGAAGTCTATTATCCTCCGTCTGCCTCTTCAGTTCATCTGTGGGAACCGACCTGTGAGATTTATATTTATTTAATTTATATGAATTTATATAGAATTTATATTTACATTAATTTATATATTTCGATAGCAATTGGTAGGATGTTAAGTGGACTGTATTTCTGCAATAATCTCACAAATCGATCCACTACACATTAGGGGGGGTTTATATTGAATTTATATATATGCAGCCAATCAAACTACAGTATTAAACTACATATTAGTATACATTGAAGAGGTTCCTTATCTTATTGTACAGCAAGGCTTAGTCCACCAGATATAACTAGGATGTAGACACCAAATTTCCTCGTGTGAGGTAGCTTCCGTCACCCAGTAACTGATACACAAAGTTTGCTTCCTCTTCTTGACCTGTCAAAAGGGCGCTAGCTATGAAGCCAGAATCCTAATATATGACAGCTATATCAGAGAAAACACTGTACAATGAATCAGAAAGACCAAGGCTTAATTACGTTTTTTTAAGAGGCTGTTCGCATTCTAACCTGTATGCCCTATCTACTGACATTAATGGCCAAAAATGATTAGATAAATGGGTTTTGGCAGAACACTTTCCTTGTATTTGTTGACAGCGTGTTGATAATGGCAGAATTGGACGAAGTCCAATTCTGAGAAATTAGTCCAAGAGAAAATTAACAGTCCAAGAGAAATTAACAGGAGCCAAATTTGCTCCCGTGAGCCTCTGGTCTAAGAACAATAACAATGGCTGACCACTCCCTCACCACTCACGCTACTGGCCTACATTGTCCAGATATCAGAAAGTGATAGAAGGGTCACATTTACTTTATTTTAATATTGATAATTAAGTTAATTTATATGAGATGTTTTTATGATGGTAAAGTCCAAAGACTAATGTATTTAAGAATAATTCCCAGCAGAATAGCTGGTGAATTTATAATAGTATGTGGCAATGATATCCCGTTTTCTATAGACGGAAAATTCCACTACAAGTTACATTTTCTATGGTAACTTGTGTATACAATGGCAGCAATATTATCTGCCTGTATGATATTATTAATTGGTGTCGGATTTTCCGACATCATCCTCGAATTGCTGGAGTCCCTTCTGCACTTTGCATCTCCAGGTAGATCTGTCCGCAGCTGCTGCCTCCCAAGTGTTGATGTCGATGTTCATCTGCTTGAGGTCGCGTTTGCAGGCATCTTTGAAACGCAGCTGAGGTGTTCCGGTGGGTCTCCTTCCTGAGGCCAGTTCTCCATACAAGAGGTCCTTCGGTATGCGGCCATCGACCATGCGTGTGACTTGTCCCAGCCATCGCATGCGTCTCTGCTTCAGGAGAGTGAACATTGAAGGGACTCCCGTTCTCTCGAGTACTGTGTTGTTGGTGACGTGGTCTTTCCACGTGATGTCAAGGATGCGTCTCAGGTTCCGCATGTGGAAGGTATCGAGCCGTCTCTCCTGGCGAGAGTGCAGGGTCCAGGATTCCGAGCCGTAGAGAAGTGTACTCACCACACATGCCATGTACACTTGTGCCTTGGTGTGCACTGTCAGTTTGGCTTTTCCCAAACGCGCTTCGTGAGCCTGGCCAGTGTTGTTGCGGCCTTCCCGATACGCCTGTTGAGCTCAGTGTCCAGGGAAAGAGTATCTGAGATTGTGGAGCCCAGGTACACAAACTCGTGAACTGCCTCCAGCATGTTGTTGTTGTTATAGATTCAGCTACTCGGAACAAATTCCAAGTAGCACGGGCTATGGTGAGCCCGTAGTTTACCTGGCACAGGAGCGGGGCAAGTAGCACGGGCTATGGTGAGCCCATAGTTTACCTGGCACAGGAGCGGGGCAAGTAGCAAGGGCTATGGTGAGCCCGTAGTGGACTTACCTGGCACAGGAGCGGGGCTGGAACTGGCCTCCAGTTCCTTTGTTGCTGACCTTTGTTGACCAGCAGATTGATTGATTGATAAAGATTGAGCCACCCAAGAGGTGGCACGGGCATGAATAGCCCGTAAGTGGTACAATTTTTGTTGTTGTTTTTAGTAATTCTTTTCAGTATTCTGAGGTTGCATTTAACCATCAAGCTGTTATCGCGGGGGAGGATACTGCTTCACAGTCTTTATGAGGGTGTCCAGCTGCTGGACACCTTTGTTGACCAGGAGAGTGGCTGTGTTGATGGCTTCAGGGTGGCCACTGCATGATTCAGGAACTCTTAAAGCTCTTCTAAGGTCGTTGGTTGCTTCACATTCCAGAAGATAGTGAAGTAATGGCTTTTCTGTGACAGTTTGGCAGAAGATGCACTCTCTCTGTCGGGGTTCACCAATCTCCCAGTTGCATCTGTAACCTAGACGTAGTCTATATAACCTAACTGCTATTTCCCTGTGGATTCCTTTTGGGATATTTAACTTTTCTAATTTGGTTGCCTGAAGATACCATGTTGCAGATGGCGAACCTTCAGCTATTGTCTGGTGTAGGTCGGCTTTGTTGAGGTGTGAGAGTTTTTTGGTGATGATGTTTTTTATGTTCTCTAGGCTGGGTTGAATTGTTTTATGTATCACTGGATGACGAGTTGCCAATTTAGCAATTTCATCGGCTTTCTCATTTAATGGGATTCCAACATGGGATGACCATCTGGTCACCACTTGGTCCGGGAGACATCTCCCGTCACGCAGGGTGCAGTCGCACCTCCACAGATCTCCAGTATCATCTATTGATACTGGTGATGGCTCAAAAGGGCCACCACTTACGAGCTATTCATGCCCGTGCCACCTTTTGGGTGGCTTCATCTTAACACATTCACAAAGGAGACATCTCCCGTCATGCAGGGTGCATTCGCACCTCCACAGATCTCCAGTATCAGCTCTTGATACTGGTAATGGCTCAAAAGGGCCACCACTTACGGGCTATTCATGCCCGTGCCACCTTTTGGGTGGCTTAATCTTCATCAATCAATCATCAACATGGGATGGGATCCAGTTTAAGGTTATGTTGAGTCCTTTGCCTTTAGCGACTGCTCCAAGATACAAAATGGTGGTAATTATTTCCACATTATCTTTCCACTGTTTTTGTCCTAGTATTTGAAGTGCAGCTTTTGAGTCTGTGTGTATGATTGCATTTTGAGTGTTTTGTGCAATCACATATGGGAATGCCTGTTGTATGGCAAACAGCTCAGTTTGGGTTGATGATACTAGTCCTCCCAGTCTCCAATATGCCTGAACGCTGGTCGTGCAAAGAGCAGCGCCAGCACTCTCATATTCTGTGTCCACTGATCCGTCTGTGAAGATGTGGGTGGCTCCTGCTACTGCTACGCTATACATTTGCTCTTCTATTATGCGCCTTAGGATTGTCGGATCATAGGCAGCCTTTTTCATTGGGAGAATTTCTATTACTATTTTGAAAGTAGGCTCTTCCCACGGCGCGGTCTCCAGCACATAGTCTTCTATATTTATACAGCAGGTAACAGCTCATTGACCCCATCACCTGTGTCTTCTTCAGGCTGATTGTCAGGCCGAATGCGGAACAGGCTGCGGCAAAGCGGTTGAGTATCTGCTGCAGGCCTTCTGCTGTGTGTGTGGTGATCGCTGCGTCGTCGGCGAAGAGAAACTCCCTGAGGATTCGCATTCCAAGGAGTTCCCTTTGTTATGTCCATTCATCCATTTGTAAACCTCTATCATGTCACCCCTAACTATTCGCCTTTCCAGTGAATGCAATTTAAGCTTTGTTAATCTTTCTTCATATGAAAGATTTCTAATTTGGGAAATTAACTTTGTCATCCTACGCTGGACACCTTCAAGTGAATTGATATCCATTCTATAATATGGCGACCAAAACTGAACTGCATAATCTAAATGGGGCCTAACTAGAGCAAGATATAGCTGAATAACAACACCAGGTGTCTTGTTACTAACGCTTCCATTAATAAATCCCAGTGTTCTATTTGCCTTATTACAAACATGCATGCATTGATCCTTTTTTTTAAATGCTTACTAATCATAACTCCCAGATCCCTTTCGCAGGAGTTGAAGAAAAATTGAAGAAAATCTGGCAAGACGTAAATAAATTAAGGGGGTAAAAAGAATAATTTTGTTGCACATCCTGACCCGCAGGGAATTGCAAATGATCTCGTAAATAAATGGGCGGAAGTTGCGAAACTTAGTTCATTACACGCTATAATGAGAGAGTCATTAGATTCTTAGAAAGATCTAAGAAAGGATGTTATACTTACAGCAGGTAACAGTGGTGATGTCACTTGCACAGGTATTACCAGAGAAGAACTAATAACGGCGATTAAAGTTAGGAAACCTACCGCCCCCTGGGGAGGATGGAGTAATATATGAAATACTTAATGAACTTGCTATTATGGAGAAAAGCCCACTGTTAGACCGCTATAATATTAGTTATAAAGAGGGCAGTATTCCCAGTAAATGGAAAAAAAGCTATGATCATCCCTATCCTTAAAGCCAATGGAGAGTACAGACCTGTGTCCTTAACCTCGTGTTTTTGTAAAATGATGGAGAGGATAATTTTAAATTGACTTTTATATATAATAGGTGATCAGATGTCTAGTAATTTGTTCGGGTTTCTCAGAGTCAAAAGTACCTCTGTCTGTATTATTAAATGTCTAGCTAATGATAATGATCACTATAGAATTTTTATTGATTTACAACGAGCTTTTGATAAAGCTTTTAGGGAGCCGGTCGGCCGAGCGGACAGCACGCGGGACTTGTGATCCTGGGTTCGATCCCAGGCGCCGGCGAGAAACAATGGGCAGAGTTTCTTTCACCCTATGCCCCTGTTACCTAGCAGTAAAATAGGTACCTGGGTGTTAGTCAGCTGTCACGGGCTGCTTCCTGGGGGTGGAGGCCTGGTCGAGGACCGGGCCGCGGGGACACTAAAAAAGCCCCGAAATCATCTCAAGAAGCCAACAAAGAGGTTATCTTATATGAACTCGCTGGTCTTGGTGTTAAAGGGAGATTATTGCGCTGGATAGGGGATTATCTTCACTCAGGAAGGCTCAGGTGGGGGTATCAAGGTTGTATGTCAGGTATGAGATGTATATTAAGTCAGGTGTATATTAAACCCTTACAGTCCGAGCACCGCGTGCCAGGTAAGTCCACTACGGCTCACCATAGCCCGTGCTACCTGGAACTTGTTCCCAGTAGCTGAATCTATAACAACAACAAATTAAACCTTGTTTAATATACTAATGAATAAGATAGCATCTGAGACATGCTCAAATGGGGTAACTCTGATCATATATGCCGATGATATTTTGTTTCAGTGCAAAGATATTTCAAAGATTTAAACGGTGTTGGATAATTTCAGAAATCTATCACCATATGGGACTGGTGATTAATGAAGACAAAACGAAGTTTGAATATAGAAGTCGGAGGCCCATTATATTGAAAATAAATGTCAAAAAATACAGTTAATATATATATATATAAATATTGAGGCACATATGTTGGATATTCCCAGGAGAGTTTGGAAGCTGAGATGAACACACTGTTGGGAAGAGATTACAACCTCTGAAGGCCTCAATTGGCATGCTGTGAAAAGGGAGTGGGAGTCCCTGTGCTACGAATGATATACTTGAGTACTGTAAGATCCCTTATTGGTTATGTTGCACCTGTCATTTCTCGTTTTGGTAAAGGTAAGATGGACAAGTTGGAGAAGGTACAAAATGAAGCCATGAGAATTATCTTACAGCACCGCTCCTGTGCCGGGTAAGTCCACTACAGGCTCACTATAGCCGGTGCTACTTGCCATGCTCTGGTGCCAGGTAAGTTACGGGCTCACCATAGCCCGTGCTGCTTGGAACTTGTTCCGAGTAGCTGAATCTATAACAACAACAACAACAACAATTATCTTAGGATGCCCAAGAAATGCAATAACTGAGATAATGAAGATGGAGTTGAATCTGAAGAGTATTGGGGATAGAATTTCAGAGATAAATGTAGCTTCTGCGATTAGATTAATGAGAGGAGGAGGAGCTAATGAATTAATCCTCTCATTTCAAAAGGTGGGAAGTAATGAACAATGTATGATAAAGAAGAGAGCATATATGAGTCCCTTATGTTCTAATGTTATGAAGTATGATGTTATTACAGAGTTTATTGCTCTGCCTAAGAGACAATTCACACCACCATGGGAGGACTGTAATGTAGATGTAGTAATTATTCCCTTGCTATTCCCATGCAAAAGAATAAAAGTATGTATGAGATAGGAGAGCTGAAGGCAACATATGATTGCATAATTAAAAAATTACCTACAGAAAACACTCTGCATGTATATTGTGATGGGTCAGTAGCTAGGGATGGGAAGGCAGGATGTGGTCTTGATCAGGGAGTACACTAACATCGGCACTGTAGATACTGTTATTGGACGCCGCTTAACTGACAATATCTCTTCAACGCATGCACTCATACCCTCCCCCCCCCCCCACCATGATATGGATCATGTTGAAAAGTTGGTTGAGGCTAATCCTAAGCGTCTGGCCTCGTATTTTGGACAGACATATTATTTTATATTGATTAACACCACTGCTTTACGAGACTATTTTATAATTCCCCCCTGACGAAACTATTCTGCCATCGAGGTATATGGGGTATCCCGAGATTTTACGAAATATTTCAAGTCCCTCAAAACAAAAAACAACTGACAATCGCTGCGCAGTGTTGTGACGCAACGGTAAACGCACCATGATCCTAAAGTGCCAATTTCAGAAGGGGCTCGTTAAGCTAGATTTTAAACATGTCTTCCATCAAGTCAGTAAAGACGTGAGCAGTTCGGAACCATTTCTGTCCTCCTTATCTGTTCGTCAAATCTTATCTTTGAGAAGTTTTGCATGGTGGGGCCCACACCACGCCTGGCAGGTTGGGTAGCGGTGGGGCCCACACACCACGTCTGGCAGGTTGGGTAGAGGTGGGGCCCACACACCACGTCTGGCAGGTTGGGTAGAGGTGGGGCCCACATACCACGCCTGGCAGGTTGGGTAGAGGTGGGGCCCACACACCACGTCTGGCAGGTTGGGTAGTGGTGCGGCCCACACACCACGTCTGGCAGGTTGGGTAGAGGTGGGGCCCACACACCACGTCTGGCAGGTTGGGTAGTGGTGCGGCCCACACACCACGTCTGGCAGGTTGGGTAGAGGTGGGGCCCACACACCACGCCTGGCAGGTTGGGTAGTGGTGGGGCCCACACACCACGCCTGGCAGGTTGGGTAGAGGTGGGGCCCACACACCACGCCTGGCAGGTTGGGTAGTGGTGGGGCCCACACACCACGCCTGGCAGGTTGGGTAGAGGTGGGGCCCACACACCACGCCTGGCAGGTTGGGTAGTGGTGGGGCCCACACACCACGCCTGGCAGGTTGGGTAGTGGTGGGGCCCACACACCACGCCTGGCAGGTTGGGTAGTGGTGCGGCCCACACCACGCCTGGCAGGTTGGGTAGAGGTGGGGCCCACACACCACGTCTGGCAGGTTGGGTAGAGGTGCGGCCCACACCACGCCTGGCAGGTTGGGTAGTGGTGGGGCCCACACACCACGCCTGGCAGGTTGGGTAGTGGTGCGGCCCACACCACGCCTGGCAGGTTGGGTAGAGGTGGGGCCCACACACCACGTCTGGCAGGTTGGGTAGAGGTGGGGCCCACACACCACGTCTGGCAGGTTGGGTAGAGGTGGGGCCCACACACCACGTCTGGCAGGTTGGGTAGAGGTGGGGCCCACACACCACGCCTGGCAGGTTGGGTAGTGGTGCGGCCCACACACCACGCCTGGCAGGTTGGGTAGTGGTGGGGCCCACACACCACGCCTGGCAGGTTGGGTAGTGGTGCGGCCCACACACCACGCCTGGCAGGTTGGGTAGTGAGACACCCATACGTATGATAACATGATAACATTATGGGTACGCCATAGCTGGCACATACACTACACAACCTGTCGTTATATAGTCCACAACACTATACCAGCCTGTGATAATATTAACAATACAATTAGTTATATAGAAAGGATATTAATGGGTATGAAGTCTGGTATATCGCGTCTGTTCACAATGGAATTGGGTCCAGGATTGATAGTCGCACAAGACGGAGGCATCTGGTCCCGGTTTCATAATACTGAAGCCTATGTTCAGCAGCAGGTACACGGGAGCTAGGCTACTGTTACTGTTGTGGATTGTATCATGGGGAAGGGTCAGTGGCTTGCCTAGAGGACTCGTCCAATATACGAACAAAAACCTTCCTGCCCCCGACAATTTATTTATTTATATACAAGAAGGGACATTGTGTTTGTAAGAGTACATAACATTTGTGTTCTTGCAGGGCCATTAACATGCATAGTGTTTTCTGGCATTTATTCTCCTCATCTGCACTGACTAATATTTAATTGCAACGTTATTTTAGGCTACTAAAATACAACGAGAGGAAGCAAGGATGTGAGGTTCACAAACACAGGCATTGATTATAATTAATTATAAAAGCTATCCAAATCCTAGGGATAATCAAGCGTACCTCTTAAGAAAAAGAAGGTAGTCATTCAATTGTATGCGCCCCCACCTGGATTATTGCCCTTGGGTGACACCTTGTCACCCAAGTCCTCCCCTGGGGGTACCTTGACACCCTGGTCCTCCCCTGGGGAACACCTTGACACCCTAGTCCTCCCCTGGGGACACCTTGACACCCTAGTCCTCCTCTGGGGGTACCTTGACACCCTAGACCCCCCATGGGGGTACCTTGACACCCTGGTCCTTCCCTGGGGAACACCTTGACACCCTAGTCCTCCCATGGGGGTACCTTGACACCCTAGTCCTCCCCTGGGGAACACCTTGACACCCTAGTCCTCCCCTGGGGAACACCTTGACACCCTAGTCCTCCCCTGGGGACACCTTGTCACCCAAGTCCTCCCATGGTGGTACCTTGACACCCTAGTCCTCCCCTGGGGGTACCTTGACACCCTAGTCCTCCCATGGGGACACCTTGTCACCCAAGTCCTCCCATGGTGGTACCTTGACACCCTAGTCCTCCCCTGGGGAACACCTTGACACCCTAGTCCTCCCCTGGGGACACCTTGTCACCCAAGTCCTCCCATGGTGGTACCTTGACACCCTAGTCCTCCCCTGGGGGTACCTTGACACCCTAGTCCTCCCCTGGGGAACACCTTGACACCCAAGTCCTCCCATGGTGGTACCTTGACACCCTAGTCCTCCCCTGGGGGTACCTTGACACCCTAGTCCTCCCCTGGGGAACACCTTGACACCCAAGTCCTCCCATGGTGGTACCTTGACACCCTAGTCCTCCCCTGGGGGTACCTTGTCACCCAAGTCCTCCCATGGTGGTACCTTGACACCCTAGTCCTCCCCTGGGGAACACCTTGACACCCTAGTCCTCCCCTGGGGACACCTTGTCACCCAAGTCCTCCCATGGTGGTACCTTGACACCCTAGTCCTCCCCTGGGGGTACCTTGACACCCTAGTCCTCCCCTGGGGACACCTTGTCACCCAAGTCCTCCCATGGTGGTACCTTGACACCCTAGTCCTCCCCTGGGGGTACCTTGACACCCTAGTCCTCCCCTGGGGAACACCTTGACACCCAAGTCCTCCCATGGTGGTACCTTGACACCCTAGTCCTCCCCTGGGGGTACCTTGACACCCTAGTCCTCCCCTGGGGAACACCTTGACACCCTAGTCCTCCCATGGGGGTACCTTGACACCCTAGTCCTCCCCTGGGGGACACCTTGACACCGACGCTGTGTGCACTAGGCTATAGGCATAGTATGTATTAGCTCTATATAGAAATCCAACATTCCGCTTGTAACTCATTTTGTATAAATGTATTTGGACCTAAATAAACTATTATTGTTATTATTAACACACAAAACTCACATTAATGTGATATATATATCAATGAAAAAATCCACTAGGATTGTAGGTGGGTGCGAACCTATCTATATGATCCCCAGCAATTCCAGGCACAAACTCTACCACTAGTCCACCACTGACTTGTTGCTAGGACTATGGCAAATCCACTAGGACTATGCTCTACCACATACCACATACTCTAGTGGTAGAGTATGCGCCTGGCAATGCTGGGTCGTAGTTCCGGCCCACCTATAGGCCTAGTGGATTTTGTTATTATTATTATTATTATTAGTAGTAGTAGTAGTAATAGTAATTCCTCAGGGCAACATACTTGGCCCTCTCCTCTTTCTCATCTATATTAATGACCTTCCAAACACCTCAAACCAATCTTATTTGCTGATGACACAACCTTCATTTTCTCCAGTCCTGACCCTCTTGCTCTAAATGTCACAGTGAATACTGAACTAAAGAAAGTTCATCTTTGGCTAACTGCTACCAAACTCACCCTTAACATTGACAAAACTTTCTATATTTTGTTTGGTAATAAATCCTCAAATGAAATTAATCTAAGAATAAACAATATCCAAATTAGTAACAAAGTTGATGGTAAATTCCTTGGTGTCCTCGTCGATAACAAACTGAATTTCCAGGGACACATTCTAAATATAGCAAAAAAAAAATTCTAAAATTGTTGGCATTCTTTCTAAGATAGATATTATGTACCTCGCCCTGCCCTGGTGACGCTCTATTACTCTCTCATCTATCCTTATCTCAACTATGGTATTTGTGCTTGGGGTTCTACTACCCAAAATCATTTACGTCCTCTAATTACTCAATACAAAGCTGCTATTAGAACAATATCTAACTCTTGCCTCAGACACCACTCGGTACCCTTACTCAAATCCCTAAATGTGTTAGATATTAAGTCACTGCACATCCTCTCATGTGTACCATATATATCTAAAACTCTGAACTGTAACGTCAATCATGACCTTAAGAGCTTCTTAGAAGGTTGTAACAGAACCCATGGGCACCACACCAGTAACAAATATCCATTTGATATCCCAAAAGTACGATTTAATCAAACTAGAAATGCTCTGCAAAACAAAGGACCCATAATGTGGAATGACCTTCCCAATCATGTCAAAGACTGTACCTCTCTCAACCAGTTTAAGATAAAAACTAAAAACTACCTAATAAACTCCATGTAACCTACCTTACCCCTAAATGTCAACCCATGTCTTACTATTGTAATAAATGCTGTTTGTTGACCAACTTTTATAATTGCTATTCTCTGCCTTGTCCCCCCCCCCTTATTTTATTTTTTATTTTTTCAACACAATTTATACTTTAAGCTCAGTTACTATTAAGTTTTAGTATGTGTTTTTCCCCCTCACTTGCTCGAAACGCTATGCATACTAGTGACTGTAGGTATTGTATTTACTACCTCTATCTTTAAATCCAACATTATGTTTGTAACTCAATGTATGTACCTATGCCCGAAACGCTTTGCGTAATAGTGGCTTTAGGCATTGTATGTACTAGCTCTACCTATAAGTCAACCAATCTTTGTAAAAATTTATTGTATGTATGTACCTTACCTAAATAAACATTTTTTTTTTATTTTTACCTTTACCTGAATAAAAAATATAATCTAATCTAATTGTATTATTATTATTATAATTATTATTATTATTATTATTATTATTATTATTATTATTATTATTATTATTATTATTATTATTATTACTATTACAGTTATTTACCTTAATTTACCTGAGGTCCCACTAGCACTAGTGGCCTCGACTAGGACAGGAAGCCAGCGGCTTGTCGAACAAGCCGTTGTTGTGGAGTTGTATCCTGGGCTTGGAGAAATATCGATATAAGGTTAATGTATATACATACACAGTCTGCCTCCACGAGACAACGAATTATTAAACGAATTACAGATAACTGTTTAAATGTTTAAATCTCTCGTCCCACACAATAACGTCTGGGGATTAAATACGGAGATAAAGAACGACGCTTTCCAAATCCGCATTAATATTTTTTATACATTTTGATTAATAATAAATAAAAGTCAAAATTCTACTGCCTAAAAATATAGTATAAATTGAGAGAGAGTAGAGAGGAGTATATAGAGGAGACGGTGAGAGTGCTCCACACCGCGTCCTCCATGCGGCCCACAATGCCCCTGGTGGCGGTGTTGTGGACAAGTTTGAACTGTGAGAGGCGGCGCCTGTGAGTGTTGTTACACCCCTCGCCCTACACCTGCACCCTACACCCGCACCCTACACCCGTCCTGCACACCTGGCTCACCGGGCATGTGCTGAGTGTGAGGGCAGACGCCGAGGACGGAGTTAGAGACACGGAGACTCTTACATCAACAATGGAGGAGGAGACAGCCCAAGATGTCGTCTTGAAGTGTGTATGTATTTGTGAGGTCTTTCTTACACCTGGGGCCCCGAGTGTTGAGGTGATGGCAGATGTGGAGTGTTGTGTGGGCTGCCCGTGGTGTGTGGTGGTGAAGGGCCACACGCTTGTCTTAGTGGCCCCTCAGGTACTCGTCTCAAGATGTCATCAACGTCTTGTGTACAAGATCATTACTCGCAAGAAACTATGCTTTTCCGTGTTTATCCTAACAGCTTTAATGTGAGATTTCTATAATTATAATAGTTTAGGTATAAGTACATATAAACAAAAAGGTATGCGTGTTAGTGGCTTTACAAGAATGTGAAAAGATCAGTGCTATGTACTCTCATAAACCCCGTGTACCTTCTTGTTTATAAATAAATATAAAGTTAAAGCAGAATGTTGGATTTCTAGACAGAGCTAGTATGCTTAAGTACACACACAGTTTCAGGCAAATATTCCCTCTATAACACTACAAAAGGCTTGCGTGGTTTAATAACACGAACATTGCATAATAATGACATTTTGACAAAAAGTTACCCCGAGTAAATAGTTTTTTGTTTTAAACTTGTTTATATATCCCCTGATCATGCATGGCATTTTCAGCCTAGCCTATAAGGTAGGCATACACAGATACTGTGTGTTGGTCACAAGAAATGTAAATGTTTTCTAAGTGAAGTTTAGGAACTGCAAAAAGTTAGGCCTGTCATCACTACCCTTTATACAAACCAAACTTAACGGACCTATCGTAACCGAGCCCAGTGTTGCTCTAGCAACGGGGAACATTCTGTATTGTGTGCACGAGGTGTGTGGCATCACTGTGATGTCGGGGATTTACTTTTTATATCCTCTCGGTGCCCTTGTTTCACTGATGCCAATGATGGCTGGATTTTCAGCCTCAGCATATACACATAATGTCAACATTTATTTACCAGGCTTCTGGCACTTGTGTAGAAGCAATTTGAACTGACATTGTTCCGTGGTGGACTGAGAGATTGTTACTGTGTTTAACACGTTCCTGTTTGGTTCATTGTCGCTCTGGTTCTGCACCCGTTTGTCGTTCGAGATGGTTAGTTTGGTCTGGCTGGGTGAAGGACTATGTCCTCTCACCCTTCTACTATCCAGATCACCTGCCCTCTCCTGATCTTTAGCTTTGCATTTGTGTGTTGGTCTGTGTTTTTTAATTCCTTTACTTTGCCTCTTAGCACCTTGTCTTTTTTTTGGGGGGGAGGGGTAGGGGGCTCAACTGAGAGGTCTGGGGATATGTATACTTGGTTACACCCTGCTAGATCTTTGAGTTCACAGGCCCTGCTTAGTATCAACGTTTTGTGCTCAAAATTTGTAATGGTTATTTGTACCATATTTGCCTCAGGCCTACCTAATCCTCTCAACCTTTGATAAATTTTTATTCCTCCACCTTGCCTAACAGTTTCTCAATCATATCCTCAATGAGTTCCTGGTTATTCTTTTCTTCTCTCGCAAAGTTTCTTATTATGAAGTTATTTTTCTGTCTTGTGCTTATCCCTTATTTCTGCGTCCCTCTCCTGGGCACCTGCATCATTTATTTATATTGTAGTCCATGACAATTTGGTTCATACAATTTACCCTGTGTTGCAAAGTTCATTTTGCTACCGTGTACCATTTCACCAGTGTGCATTGTCAATAGATTCTCTAGTCTCTCTCTATGTACTGATGAATTTTGTTACTTTTTCTGAGCTGATAATCAGCCATTGTATGATATATTTATCTATTGTTAATCATTAATATAGCCAAGTACTGTGTGTTCTTATTAGCTGGCCTTGTATAGATAAGGTATTAGTAGATTGATTGCTATTGGCAGTGTTGGTTGCAATTTTTTTTGTATAAATGTGATTGGACATAAAAGTACTATTTTAATTTTGTGCTTGATAAGTTCCAGCAACTGCACTATAGAAACAATGAAAATATTATGGAAACTGCATATTTAAAGTATCACACTACAGAAAAAAAATGTAAAAGATCTGGGGGCGAGTTATTGTGATGGACAAGTGTCATAAGGACCTTACGTTTTAAGAACACAATAAAGTATGTCACAACTGTAAGAAAAAGGACAGGATGGGTTACCTTGAGGTGCTTCCGGGGCTTAGCGTCCCCGCGGCCACAAGGGTAACATGTTACCCACATGGGTAACAAGAACTTTCAAACAAGAAATTCCGTGCCAATGATGATATTCTTAAAAACACTAATGCTTTCTAGGGTGGAATTCTGTTCCACAATAATGGTCTTATTCATAGCTGGAGAACTTGCAGACCTGGAGTGTGTGCAAAGGTCCTTTACTGTTAGAATCCACTCGATAAAACATCTAAATTATTGAGACTAAAATCTTTAAACCTGTATTCCCATGAGCACAGGTGGAAGAGATGCATAATAATTTATACTTGGAAAATATTATTGGGGTTGGTTTAAAATCTGCATATTGAAATAACATCACATGAAAGCAGGAGGCATGGTAGGATGTGCAAAATAGCTCCATTGAAAAGCAGATGGGCAATAGGTATGCTGAGAGCATACGATATGCAAGATATGCACCATATTTATACACAAGGGGCATAACTGGGTGACCTGTGTTCAAAAGAAAACTTGATAAACCCCTAAAGGATACCAGATCAACCAGACTGATTAATGTCAGGCTGTGAGCAGCCACGTCCAACAGCCTAGTTGACCAGATCAGCAACCAGGAAGAGTGGTCAGAGACTGGGCCATGGGAATGTTGATCCTTGGAAGAATCAAAAGATACAATAACCCGCAAGTTAAGTTAGTTTATTTATTTATTTATTTATTTATTTATGCATATACAAGAATGTACATAAGGAATGTGAGGATGGTAATTACAGTCTTGTAAAGCCACTAGCACGCGCAGCGTTTCGGGCAGGTCCTTAATCTAAGAAAATTTTAAGGAGGTAAATGCTTGCAAAATTTATAGACAAAAAAATGATAACAGATTACATGAAATGAAAAAAAAAAAAAAAAAAAGATGAGAAAATTGTAGGTACAGTATATTAAAGCACATAGGTAGCTAAGATTGATTACAATGACAGCTTAAAATGGTAGTTGACAACAAATTGGTAGGCACAATACAGCAGAAACAATATAAGATTGATTGCAATGACAGCTTGAATGGTAGTTGACAAAAATTGGTAGTCACAATACAGCATATGGCTAGCACATAAAAGAAGACAGCAATGAACACTAAGGTTGTTTGATATTACATAAAAATTAGGAGATTGGGTAACACTAGGTACAGAGCAAATTTAAAGCTCAGTGTAGGAAACTAAGAAGATGAAGTTAGGTACTTTTTGGTTTTGCTTTTAAATAAGGCAAAAGTTTTACAGTTTTTCAATTCACTAGGGAGTGAGTTCCATAGATTAGGTCCCTTAATTTGCATAGAGTGTTTACACAGATTAAGTTTGACCCTGGGGATATCAAAGAGATATTTATTTCTGGTGTGGTGATAATGGGTCCTATTACATCTGTCCAGGGAGAGTTTCAGAGCATGGTTTGCATTTAAGAACAGGGTTTTGTAAATGTAGTTGACACAAGAGAATGTGTGGAGGGAGTTAATATTTAGCAAGTTTAGGGATTTAAACAAGGGAGCTGAGTGTTGTCTGAAAGCAGAGTTAGTTATAATTCTGATAGCAGATTTTTGCTGTGTGATGATGGGCTTAAGGTGGTTTGCAGTGGTAGACCCCCATGCACAGATACCATAATTAAGATAGGGGTAGATTAGTGCATAATATAGTGAGAGGAGAGCAGAATTAGGAACATAATATCTGATTTTGGAGAGTATACCAACTGTCTTAGAGACTTTCTTAGTTATGTGTTGAATGTGGGTGCTGAAGTTGAGTCTCTTGTCTAGGAATAGGCCAAGAAACTTGCCATCATTTTTATTACTGATGTTAATGTTGTCTATCTGTAGCTGAATTGCATTTGATGATTTGCTTCCAAATAAGATGTAAGTCTTTTCGATGTTTAATGTTAGTTTGTTCGTTGACATCCATAAGTGGACTTTTTTTAATTCATTATTCACAACATTATTTAGTGTATGTGGGTTGAGGTTTGAGTAGATAAGGGTAGTATCGTCAACAAACAATATAGGTTTAAGAATATTAGAGACATTAGGCAGATCGTTTATATATATAAGAAATAGAAGAGGTCCTAAGATGCTGCCCTGTGGCACTCCAACGGTAATTGGTAGAGTGGAAGAAGTTGTATCATTGATGGTTACATATTGGTGTCTGTCACTAAGATAGGATCGGATGTAGTCAAGGGCAAGGCCTGGGATTCCATAATGCTGGAGTTTAAGTAAGAGGTAGTTGTGATTAACAGTATCAAAGGCTTTTCTTAGGTCAATGAAGAGTCCAATCGGAAACTCATTTTTGTCAAGGGCTGAGTAGATAATGTCAAGGAGACTAATGATTGCATCATTGGTGCTCTTTTGGGACCGGAAGCCAAACTGGCAGGGGCTGAGTATGTCGAATTTTACGAGGTAGGAATAGAGCTGTTTGTAAATAATTTTTTCAAATATTTTTGATAGAGTGGGTAGATTTGATATTGGTCTATAATTGTTTATATTGGTCTATAATTGTTTATAATTGATATTGGTCTATAATTGAACAAGCAACATAATAGTTGCTTGTTCTAGACTCTTAGATGGCAATCCCAGATTCCAGTCCCTGTCACATCAGAAATAGCTGGGCATGTTTCCTGTCACCTTATGCCTCTGTTCACTTACAATCCTACTACAGTTGACTAACTCCCAGGTACCCTGGGAGTTAGTCAGCTGTTCCTGGAGAAGGTCAGTAGTTTGATCTTGGAAGGACCCCAATACAAGCCTACCATGTATATACTGTACTGTATATATACAGACTGCCTGTCACTGAGAAAACAAATTAGTATATTAATGCCCTTTTATCCTTTCCCATTTTCCTCCAAATTTGTTGCTACCTTTAGGTGGTCCAGAGGATCAATGACCCTATGACCTAATCTTGGGCCAGAACTCCTGTTTACCAGGCTGTTGGATGCTGTTTCAGGGTTCTGACTAGGAATCACAATCTGGTTGATCAGGTACCCTTTGGAGGTGTTTTATCAAATTGCCTACAAGAGTGTTAAAAAAAGTTGGCAAGTCATGTCCCTTGTATTTAGAGGGAGTGAGTTTAAAAGCCTTTGGCCCTTAATGGTAATAGAATTCTCTTGGAGTACAGACAGGGTACCAGGTTATCACAAGTCAAATGTGGCTTATGACAGGATTTGGGGAGCAGAACAATTCCCAGAACCCACTGTAGGTATATTTCCAGCTATTGGATATTCTCGATATTCAAAATCATGTGGACTTTATTATGTATAATTAACCATATCTATTATAAGCCACCATGATAGTGACTGTTTCTATAAATCTGTACAGTACAGTACAGTGATGTTTGCACTAATGTTTGAAAATCCCTCCCTAATGTATATTTTTTTCTTTTCAGGTGAATGCACTCGAACTGCTTCCAGAAACCATACCAACAATAAAACACTTGGTGGATGGCAAAATATTTTCACGTTTTTTAGCAATTTTGTACGTATATGTGTGTTTTATTTAAAAATTGGTTAACTAAAAATGAGCAGAATTGTATTAAAAGTTCCAATAGTTATTTCTTGTACAGTACTATACAGTACTTTATTAATTATGTGCTCTGCTTTAATTACTTAATGCAGTTTCCTACTTAAATTAAGAAACAATAGGCCTAATCAGATTTTTTAATTTATTCAACATTTAGTTAATAGTAATTTGCTCTGTTGCAGTGTGTAGTTACCCCAAGTGTAACTCCTACATTGTTAGGTAACTAAAAATATTAGCTTTACAGAGCGAGAGCTACGCTTGGGGTGTCTCGTCTTCCCAGTACTGTTTGTTGTATAACGCTTTGAAACTACAATTCTGACGGGTTTGGCCTCTGCCACCTTCTTTTTCGCTTAGCTTGTTCCAACCGTCTTCCACTGTTTGCAAAAGAAAACTTTCTAGTATTTTTTCTGGGGGGAGCCCCGTCGGCTCCCCGGAGCTATCCCAGGCTGATATGCTAATGTCAGACTTTGGCATCAGTCATGTGTATGGAGTTCTTAGGCCTACCGGGGACCACGGCCAGAACCGGGCCCCCTCAGAGAGGCAAGGGGAGCAATGGCCTATAGAAGCCCCCGTGTAGTTGGAAGCATTCTATGTCTGCCATCGACCGGAACAGGCACCCAGAAAGGTAAGCGCCCCAAAACAAACCCCTATTCTGGTTAAAATTGCTACCTAAAACCGAACTAGTGGATAGAACTCCCCAACCGAAAACAAGCAAACTAGTGTGACGTCACACACTGCCGCGCCGCTGTCTGCGCAGCTCCCCCCTCCCCGGGAGGGGGAAGGGGAAGCCCCAGACCCCCCGCGCCGGCTACCCACACCTCAGTTCTTGAGGCTGATGCTATAGGCGATGGTCGTGTGCTCTGGCTCCGGTGTCGCTACTGCACTGTGCTTTGTGTGTGGTGTTAGTTTTGTGGGTGCGAGAGCCAGGAGTTATCTTCAGTACTCGGGCTGCATGCGCCTAGGGCTGCCTTCCCTAGGTGCCCTGTAAGTACTGCCCTTGGGGCTTGGGGTCACCTTCCACAGGCTCCTCGGGGTCTGCCTCTGCTGGTCCGTTTTACCTTTCGGTTTTTCGGCCGCCTGTTGGGCTCTTGGGTGTTCTGTTCTCCCTTGTTACCGGCAGGTAAGAGGCAGTTTGCACTGGTAGGGGCGCAGGGTGCTGCTCAGCTTGTATTTCCCGACATCGCGGCCGGCTCTGTTCCTTGGGGTTCGCTGTCCTCTTGCGGGGTTTTGTTTTTCTTTTTGTTTTTGCCTGGTGGGGGGGTTCTGTCATTTTATTCAGTTTGTTTTTGCCCTTCCACTGTTCTCCTCGGTGGCGCCCCCTGCTAGGTCCCCGTGAGTGTACACGTCCCTGGGGTTCAGCTTTAGAAGTTTGCTTGGTAGTTTTGGGCGCCGGTTTGCAGCACCCTGCCTGGGACTACCTGAGCGCGAGTCCTCTTAAAGTAAACGCTCAGGACCCTGGGAATCCCCTAGGGGGCGCGTGGGTCCGATGGATGTGACCCCGGAGTCCCCACTCGCTGTGTGCGAGTTTGAGGGTTGCTCGGTCCCCTTGTCTCAGGGTGACCCTCATTGTTTTTGCCTCTGCCACGCTGCCTGTTGGGTCGGTGATACTTTCGACCCTGAGTCCTGTGAGTGTTGCTGCTTGCTTGTGACTCAATTTACCCAATCCTCTGATGATTCTATTCGGGTACAGGCGGCACGTGCGTTGCAGTCTAGGTTTCGTCTGTTGCAACGCGCTCGGTTGGTTGCTTCCCCGGATGCCCCGGGGCTGCCCCGCTTTGCTTTTCGAGACCCGGACTTGGGGGTGGGGGTCGCTTCGATCCTGGTTCAGTCCGCACCTCCTCGTCCTTCCCCTTCTGTTCGTTCTGGTCCCCCGCCCCTGCTTCCGGCCCCGAAGCGTCTGAGGGTTTCGGGGTCGGGGCAGGGGTTACTTGATCTCGAGACTCGGGCAGCTTCGGGGGTTGCCCCTTCCGGGGGGGCGGCAGAGGCATTCGAGTCTTGTCTCCCGGCCGAAGCTTCAGGGTCTGACCAGTGGGCCCCCCTTCCTCCAGCTTTTTCGGCTGCTCCGTCCTTGTCTTGTGGGGTCGGGGCTTGGGGAGAGGACTCGGCCTCGGGTCCTGTGGTGACGGACCTCGAGGCTGGGGAGGGGCTGACTTGGGGGCCTTGGGCCCCGCTGGACCCCGCCTGGGTTTTTCTTCCCACTGAGCGGGGCTTATTGTTACAAGGAGTGGGGTTTTCTTTCCCCCCCTCTGCGTACGAGTTGGATTTGGTGTCGGCCCCTCCCCGGGTTCGGTTCCGTGTTCCCCCGGGTACGTCGGTTCCGTCCTTCCGGAGGTTTTCGGCTTATCGCATCCAACCTGGTGTGGTGCGAGCGGCCTTTGCAGCTTACCTCATGCGTGACCCGGATTATGCCTCGGAAATGGATCCGTCCACGTTCAGGTTTGGGACTTCGTTCCCTTTCTGGCTCCGTTACGAGGTTCCGGAGTCGTCCTGGCTAGCAGACTGCCCCTTGTTTGGTCTGGATTCCTGGCATTCCTTCTGTCGTTCCCGCACGCTGGAGTGGCGGGAAGCTTCCACGGTGCTTCAGGTTTTCCTGGGGGGTGACCTTGAGTACCTGAATGAGTGCTTGTTTGCCCCTGCCCTTCCCCGCGATGTGGGCGTTATTCAGCTCCATGTGCAGGTTCCCTCCCTTTCGGCGGCGCTCGTGGCGGAGGACTTGCGCGCTCGGGGCCTTTTGTGTTCGGCCTTGCGGTTCTTTTCCCTCCTGGAGCTGTCTTCGGATTGGCTCGTGGAGGATGTGGGGACGCTTGGGTCCGTCCCGGGGTCCGGCACCTTGTCCTCGGCTGCGCGTTCGTCGGCTGCCTTGTTGAAGCTGTTCACGCCGATTTTGCGGGATGCGGTTTCCCTGTTCTATGCTTCCCGTCTCGCGTGTCGGCAGGCGGTGCTGGGTTCCTCCGTGGAATCTGCTTGGGCTCTGGCTCTTAGGCGTTCTTCACCTTTTTGTCCTCTCCTGTTTGGGGAGTCGGCCGTGGCGCAGTTTATTCAGGCTGCGTCGGCGGCTTGTCGTCCGATGTCGGACTTGTTGGTTTTCCGGGGGTCCCGGGGTGGGTCTTCCCGGAAAGGTCGTGCCAGGGCTCGGGGTTCCTCTCGTCGTGGTAGGCCTCTGGTGTCAGGTTTGGGGTTGGCTCCTCCTGCGGACCCTCCCTCGTCTGGTCGGCGCGGTGTTCGCGCTGTGCGGGGTTCTGGGTCTCGTAAGGGTCGCCGGCCCTTTCGCGGTTTGCCCCCTTGACGGGGCGATGGGGGGGCGGCTTGCGCTGTTCGCCCGCGCCTGGTCCCACGATTCGTGGGCCTTTCGGGTCGTGTCTCGCGGCCTGCGGTGGCGTTGGGTGGCCCCTCCCCCCCTTTGGGGGGGTCGGGGCTGGCAGGGCAGGCTTCTTCCCCTGCGCTCTGTCGAGTCGTCTTGGAGTGGGTACGCTTGGGCGTTGTCGAAACGACGTCGTCCCTCAGATGGGTTTCCCGTCTGTTTCCGGTTCCGAAATGGGACTGCGCGGACCTGCGGTTCATTCTGGACTTGTCCCGTCTGAACCCCTGGGTTCATTGCCCCTCCTTTCGGATGACTACGCTGTCTCAGGTTCGGCTCCTCTTGGAGCCGGGAGCTTGGATGGTGTCCCTGGACCTCCGGGACGCTTATTGGCATGTCCCGATTCATCCGCGGTTCAGGGACTGGCTCGGTTTTGTAGTGGGGCGTCTGAGTTACCGCTTTCGTTGTCTCCCGTTCGGGTTGAACCTGGCACCTCGCGTGTTCACACGCCTTACACGGGTTGTGGTGGCTCGTTTGCGTCTCCTAGGTGTTCGGGTGTTGGCCTACCTCGACGACTGGCTGGTTTGGGCTCCCAGCCAGTCAGCTTGCTTGCTAGCCAGGGAGTTGGTTCTTTCCCAGCTCGCCGGGTTCGGGTTCTTGGTGAACTGGAGGAAGTCCCATCTGGTTCCCTCTCAGGTTCGGACTTGGCTGGGTCTCGTGTGGGACTCTCGAACCGCCTCCTTGTCTCTCCCTCCGGAGTCTCTCCTGCGGCTGCGGTCCCGCCTTCGTCTGTTTCTGGAGGGCCCTCGGGTCACCCGGCGGTTGCTCGAGGGGCTGTGCGGGAGCCTGAACTTCGCGATGGTGGTCTACCCGCCGGGTCGGGTTTGGCTTCGACGGCTGTTCTGGTTCCTTCGGGGTTCCCCCTTCCGCCTCTCTCGCGATCGCAGAGTTCGACCCCCGGGGGACTTGCGTCGGTTGCTGCGTCACCGGCTTCCTCTTCGGGTTTTTCGGGGTTCAGTGCCTTGGCGCCTGCCCGAGCCCTCGCTCGATGTGTACACGGATGCGTCGTCTCTCGGCTGGGGTTTTGTGACCAGTGCTCACCAGGCCGGCCAGGGGCGTTGGGATCCGTCCTTCCGTCGAGCTCACAGTACGGTGCGGGAGTTCGCGGCAGTGTGGTTTGCTCTGGGGAGGATTCGGGTGGCCCGCGGATCGACGATTTGGCTCCATTCGGACTGCTCTCCGGTGGTTCATTGCCTGAACCGCGGGGGTTCGATGCGGTCCTTGTCTCTTTGGGGTTGGTCGCTTCGGGTGACTCGTCTGCTGAGTTCTCGGGGTTTGGCTCTCCTGGCGGTTCACGTACGGGGCGTGTCCAACGTCTTGGCCGACGCCCTGTCTCGCTTCGTTCCCCTCTCCACGGAGTGGACGGTCGACGACGAGTCCTTCCGTTGGCTTTGCCAGACATTCGGGCGCCCCGAAGTGGACCTCTTCGCGTCGGCGTGGTCGCGGCGTCCTCCCGTTTATGCGGCGCCCTTCCCCGATTGCGAGGCCGTCGGGGTCGATGCCTTTCGGCTCGACTGGTCGAGGTGGGGGTTCCTGTACCTCTTTCCCCCGGTTCGGCTGTTGCTCCAGGTCCTGACTCGCTTAGAGACTTACCGGAGGAGAGTTGTCCTTCTGGCCCCTTGGTGGCCGGCCCAGCCTTGGTTTCAGGCGCTGGTTGCTCGGTGTCCGAACCCGAGGGTTTTCCCGCGGCTCCGCCTCTTTCAGCAGATCGGGCCGGTACGTCACGTAGCTGGTTCGATCTTCTCCTCGAGTCTTCGCGTATGGTTTTTTTGACTCGAGTCTATCATCATCTCTATGGTGATCAGGTGGCCTCCTTGTTGGTGTCCCACCTGAGGGCTTCTTCTCGGTGGCAGTATGAAGTTTCCTGGCGGTCCTTCCGTTTCTTTTTGCGTCTTCGTCGTGTTGGCTCTTTGTCTGTTCGGGTGGTCTTGTCCTTCCTCTCGTGGTTGTTTCAGGACCGTCATCTTATGCCTAACACTGTCGCTTCGTATCGTGCGGCGCTGGCGGAGCCGCTTCAGCTTGCTTTCGGTATCAATGTTACGTCTGCGCCGTTTCGCAAGCTGTCTCGTGCATTGTTTCACCTCCGGCCTGCTCATGCGTCGCCTGAGCCGTCCTGGTCTTTGGACAGAGTGCTCGCTTTCCTTTCATCTCCTCGTTTCGTTGTGGCCCCTTCGGTCCAGGATTGTTTTTCCAAGGCACTTTTCTTGTTGGCTTTGGCCTCTGGGGGTCGGGTAGGGGAGCTTCATGCTCTCCTCCGGCGCAGGGGTTTCTGCTCTTTTGGTCGTGGTGATAGTTTTGTTCGTTTGCAGCCGTCTCCTTCTTTTCTGGCAAAGAATGAGACTGCTGCGTTCCGGAGGGGTCCATGGGTGGTTGATGCTTGGTTGGTCAGGCCAGGGGTGCATCATGTTTTGTGTCCGGTTGCGGCGCTTCGCCGTTATTTGCGCGCCACAGCTTCTGTGTCCGGGGACGCGCTGTGGGTTGATCCGGTTTCCCTTCTTCCCTGTTCGCGGGTTCGGGTCTCTCAGGTCGTCCGCAGGGTTATTAGGTCCAGCCAGCCTGCGGTCTATCCCCGTGCCCATGACGTTCGTAAGTTCGCGGCTCTTGCTGCCGTCTTTGGGAATATGTCTTGGTCTGATATTCGGGCGCGGGGATTTTGGCGGTCGAACAGGGTCCTGGCTGCTCGTTACCTTGTGAATGTCCCTGGGCCTCGTCGGGCCTGTGTTGCTTTGGGTCGGCGGTTGC
>NC_091235.1:3132148-3152148 GCF_040958095.1 Procambarus clarkii
AGGGATTGGCTAGGTTTTGGGGTTGGGCGTCTGGCTTACCGCTTTCGTTGTCTTCCTTTCGACTTTAATCTGGCACCACGCGTGTTCACGAGGTTGACCCGGGTCATGGCAACCTGTCTTCGTCTGCTAGGGATTTAGGTTCTGCCCTCCCTCGGTGACTGGTTGGTTTGGGCTCCCAGCTGGTCTACTTGTCTGCTAGTCAGGGACGTGGTTCTTTCCCGGCTTGCTGGGTTCGGGTTCCTTGTGCATTGGTGGAAGTCCCATCTGGTTCCATCTCTGGTTCGGACTTGTCTGGGTCTCATGTGGGATTCCTGGACTGCATCCATTTCTCTTCATCCCATGGTTTTGCTCTGGTTGCTGTCCTGTCGTCTGCTGTATCTGAAGGGGACCAGGGTCACTTCGGTGGTTGCTCAAGCAGCTGTGCGGGAGCCGGAACTTTGCCTTGCTGGTTTTCCCGCTGGGCAAGGTTTGCCTTCGGAAGCTGTTCTGGTATCTTCAGGGTCGCCCTTTCGCCGCTGTTGCAATCGCTGGGTCTGCTACCATTTTTTGTAGATTTGAACCATATTTTCCTTTTTCCATATACTGTATATGATAAGATCCCTGTTAATTAACATTAGGTAAAATTTAACTTGAGTAAATTAACAATAGCTAAATTTAACATGGGACTGTAACTTAGTCCAAGTTAAGATGTATGAATTTTGAGTGCACTACAGAGGACAAACCTTAGGTACTAAGAGGTAACATGTAGGAACTAGCACCAGTGAAACATTGACACATGGAAGAACAATGCCGGTGTTAAATGCACCCTGACCTAAGCCAATAAAGTACTGTAATACATTACCTGTTTTTTAACACCAAAAGAAATTAACATATATCCTCTTGAAATACGGCATGACCTCAGAAAATTAACCCCTTCTGCAAAATTGAAGGTTGCATATTAAACTGTTTTGGCTACAAATGTGATGTCATTAACTTTCTCACCAAGATCTATAAATGTACCAAACTGCATCAAAATTGAAGAGGGTGCCGGGAAATTTGCCTAAAATCTGGGTGAAGTGATACGGAATGTGTCAGTATTTTCTACTCAAAAATCCTAATCCATTCTGCGAAGAATAACATACAATAGTTTGTGTCCTTGTCTGTATCTGATATAAGAATGAGAGAATACTGTACTGGAGCAAGCACATTACCCTGGGAAACAGAGCGTTTCATGGTGGATAGTTCAAATTTTACCGTGTTGTCTATTACTCTCCTCTTTGGGTTTTGTTAGAAAATTAAGGATTCATCTTTCTTTGCAAGTAATTCCTTTTGTGTGCAATAACACCATGGTCACATTTGTCAAAACCTTTCCTGAAATCTGTGTACTGTATATTACATCAATATTTTTGTTTGTCTTCCATAACATGCAAGGCCATGTCATGGACTAGCAATTGAGAAGAGGCAGGAGCACCCTGTTCTGAACCCATGTTGTCCAGAATTTTGTAGATGTTATAATTCCATGTGCTGCGTGTTCTAGATGTTGTAATTCTGCTTCTTAACACTTTAAAAGAATTCTTTTGTTTGTAATATTAGTGCTATTGGTGTATAACTTTTTACATCTGCTGTACAGTGTCCTTTGTGGAGTGATACAATCTCCGCTGATTTAAGTGGCGGGGATAATGCCAATACAGTATCTTCGCTTCGTCTCCAAATGATGTTTTAGGCATGTGATAGTAGTTTTTGTAATTCTTCATGAATATATAATGTCAGAAATATGGATCTTGTGCAAAGTGCATTGTTGGTTTGGGGTACTGATTTTCAGTGCTCAGGGGTTCACTTTTTGTACCACAACCCAGTTACTTCCTCTGCTAACAAAAATTATGAACACATTCATATGGATTGGCCTGAGATTCTGGTTACCGGAATTTGAATCGCTGAACGCTTTAGCACATGGAATCTGTTTAACACTTTCGCCCGGCGACAACTCAGCATTGAGTCCTCCGCAAAATAGGGGCAAGTTCGGTGAGGACTCGGCATTGAGTCCTAAGTGCGGCAACAGTAGCGTTTTTTTCGGGAAGGTCTTGCTGCGGTTTTGGACATTATATGCATATACTCTTGTAGGGAATTTCATTGTGAATACATTGATACCAAAACTAAAGTCCTAGGACCAGAATTGAGGTAACAAAGTTGAAAACAGAATACCCATTTTATTGCTCTTTATTAGCGCTCACGGGGGTAACGCTCTGTCACTTTCCCTGCGTGTTGTGGATGGTACGCCGGGCTTTTGGACTTTATATTTCCATAATCCTGTAGGGAATTCTATTGCGAAGACAATGATACCAAAATGAAAGAATTAAGACGAGAATTGAGATGTCCAAAGTGAAGAGAGTGTACACATTTTATTGCTGGGTAACACGCTCTCACTTTCTCACTTTCTCGCTGGGCTTTTGGGCTTTAAATGCATTTAGTCCTGTAGAGAATTATATTGCGAACACATTGATACCAAATTGAAAAACCTAGGACGAGAATTGAGATGACAAAGTTGAAAAGAATATTCACTTTTCATAGTGAGAAGTGCCTTGGGGTGGCGCAGCGCTCTCTTTCTTGTAACCGGGCCTGTTTTCATCATGTCGGCGGGTGGAGATCGCTGCTGTTTTTTATATTATATGCATATAGTCCTGTTGGGAATTCAATTGCGAACATATTGATACCAAAATGAAAGACCTGGGACGAGAATTGAGTTGACAAAACTGAAAAGTGTTAACATTTTACCACTCTTGTGTGCTCCCGGGTAACTTACTCTCACTTTCTTTGTTAGTTGCGGATGGTAAGCTGGTAAGCCTGTAACACCGTAAGATGTTTGGTTTAGTTTTATTTAAAAATATATATAGTTCATGAGTCACAGACAAGGATTTGAGAGGCGCCAGTTTGGTCGGCCTGAGTCTCACACCTCTATGCGTTAATGACCCCAAGTGACCTGAGGTCAGATCATGCGAATTCCACCTTGCTTCCGCTAATCTGATAATTGGCCTTCAAACATGCCGACGTTTAAGGAGTGGCTTGGTAGAGTGCTTCGGGCTATCTACTTGTGGGCGGAGTTAGCTACTAGGTTTCCCAATATATACTCGGAGAGCAGAGCATAGAGATAGAATAGGGGCCAGCAGAGCAGAGGAGAAGACGGCCTAGCCAGGGAGGCTGTCAGCCGGCAGGGCGAGACAGTCTCTGTCAACTACAGACCCCCCCCCCCTCCCCCCTCTATCCAGCTATAGGCAGACACCTGGTGAGTTGAACATTAAGGTGACTTGGTCGTGTTTACAACTGTTGTGTGAGGATCAGGGGCAGTCAAGTTGTAGGGTTCTCGAATTCTTGGATGATGACTCGCTTTGCACTTTGTTTCTTGAACATTTCTTGAACATTAAGTTGAATGGCTTAAATTATGATACTTATCATGAAAAATATAATTGTTGAATTTATTATTTAAATTGTCTTTAACTTTGTTCCCTAGAGTTTTTGAGTTGAGGTGAGAAAGCCTCTGCGGTTACTGGGTTCAGGATTTTAATGAGTACATGATTCAGATGGAACATACTAATAATGACCTCTTGAGAATATGGTGATACAGACAAGTTCCATTCCTTGTCTTGTATGTAATGGTCTAGAATGGATGGTGGCAACATTTCGACTTCCACTATCTACTCTTCTACTTCTGCCTATCTACCCCTCTCCCTCCACCCCTCTCTGAACTCTCCCTTTCAACTAACGACCTTCCTCACTCCTACCACCTCACTACCTCTCTCACCCCAAACCCTCACTAACTACTTCATTATCCATTTCTTCCCTTTTCTCTTATGCGGTTGTAGCAATGAAATGTACTCTAGAGTTCTCTCTAGAGTTTCGGGTAGCTGATCAAGTTACAGCGCCTTGTAGTACCCGCACCTAGGTAGTCAAATACCTAGGTTACAAGGTGTTGAACGAGAGAGGCTGCCGTAGGAACTCTGGAGGTGCCCTAGAATAGTTAGCTAACTGAGGACGGGATAACGGACTAGAGAGAGCTGTTTCCCCCGGCCTTGTTAGTTAACTGGGGGGGTGGAATAATGGACAAGAGAGCTATTTCCCCCACCCCCCGTTACAAGCCGGGCTTTTGGAGTTTATATGCAATTAGTCCTGTAGAGAATTCTATTGCGAACATATTGATACCAAATTGAATATCTTAGGACGAGAATTGAGCTGACAAAGTTGAAAAGATTATGCACTTTTCAGAATTTACCGCACTCTCCCTCGCGCTCCCGCGGAACGCCCAAGCCCACCTGAGGTAGTGGGGAGGTCCTGGGCCCGGTGCCTCAAAAGTGTTAAGGTGGCAAATGTTCGACAGTTTTTAAGTAATGCATGGGAAGCACTTTACATCTGTCTGTATTTAGCTTTGGGGTGTAGCTGTGGAAATAGCATTGGAGTGTAGCAATGGTGGCGGTGTATGTTGCTACAGTACAGACAGTAGAGTATAAGGTTATCTTCTTGAAGTCATCTTGATGATTTCTGGGCTTAGCTTCCCCGCGGCCCGGTCCTCGACCAGGCCTCCTTTTTGTTACACACCCCCAGGAAGCAGCCCGTAGCAGCTGTCTAACTACCAGGTATCTATTTATTGCTAGGTAACGGGGTATCAGGGTAGCAAGTCTGCCCATTTGTTTCCGCCTCCACTGGGGATTGAACCCGGAGCCTCGGGACTACAAATCTGAAGTGCTGTCTACTCGGCTGTCAGGCCCCTTTTACATGTGGCAGTAAAGCCGGTTTATGTTCACGAGTGGATGGAGTTTCGTTTTTTTGGAATCGCACTTCTCCTGTTGCCTTTCTATTTTCAAGATGTGGTGTATGTCTTCCTGTCCCATGAAAGGGGGAAACAGTGGTGATGAGGTCTCCAGATATTGGGAGCTTTGCTCATTGCAGTTGTTTTTGTTACTGCCATCTCTGACGTACTGGCAACAGCTTATGTCTGTTATTCTTGTGCCCTTCCATTGGTGTTGCTTTTATTGGTGATACGTTCATGTGTGTTTGTATTTATGAATACTGTATTGTATAATAATTTCCAGGTTGGTCCATTTACTTGACTGGAAATTTTTTTCCCATTACATTTTGTTGTTTTATTGTCGTCTGCTTAAGTTAATTTTGCAATGTTTATTTGCAGGAAAAATGAAGATGTACAAAAGTCGGATATAATTTCCCTAATACCAGGGCTAGATGCCATAATCAAAGGTAGGTACAGGTAGTATATTTTGTTTATTAATAATGACTTCCATTTTCCCTTAATTTTAGGTTGTTTTATGTCTGGTTTGCTTGATTAGCTGAATGAATACTTTATAAGATTATACATTTATATTTAGTGCAACCCAGTTATATGTATCATTTGGTACCTCTGCATTCGTGGATAGCATAAAATCCTAATAATTGAAGAAAATGTCTTGTGACATTTCAGGAGGCCTGGTTAGAAATCAGGCTGTGGGAACGCTGATTCCCGAAATCAATGCAAGGTAATGTCTTTGGGGGTTAGGTGAGGCTGACTTGGAGAGAGCCCATATTTCCACCATCTTTAGTGTTATTTAGGATAGCATATTGCTAATATGTCCAGAGATATGTAAATATACAGCAGTGTTGATTCCATCCACTCATATGGGTGGATGGAATCCACTAGCCCTTATCAACACTGCTGTATATTTACATATCTCTGGGCATATTAGCCCAGAGATTATATTAGCCTGCATATTAGCCTGCACAATTTGAGTGATAGTTCTTCTCTTGCAGTCATTCACAATTTAGGCCATGACATTTATGGCTGCTCGCATTAACATTGTAATTTTTCCAAATTTTGCTTTATTTATGGCTAGATAGCATTGATAGGTTGATTTGATTATGTTAGGTAAATATTTGTGTGACTTGGAGGGCTCCTCATCTATTCAGTACCACCAGTGTAGCTCAATATTTTCCATAAAACTGGAAATTTGATTCCTAATCACTCTCAAAAGCTTTTATTATGAGTGATGTTAGTGCAACTAGTGTATAATTTCTGCCAAAGCTTGTTGACCAGACCAGAATGTGAAGGGGACGACGACGTTTCGGTCCGTCCTGGACCATTCTCAAGTCGATTGAGTATCTGGTCAACATACTTTGGCCACGTTATTGTGACTCATCGCCTGCATCTGCCAAAGCTTTACTACCCTCCCCTTGTGCAGAGAAGCTATATCTGCAGATTAAAGTGCTGCTTAAATGCGAGGGTGCCACCCTCACGCAACCTCTTGCAACCTCACACTAAGTAGTGGGAGGTATCTTAGGACAGATACTAGTCAATAATTTCCTGCCCAGTCACAATACATTTCTACTTTTCTTACCACGTTGAGCACCAGGGTTGCCCCTGCAAGACATGTGGTCTTACAGGACAAGTACAGTGACAACATTGTCAATGCCAGGTGCTGTTGGAAGCATAGTATCACACTGGCTTGGGAATATTTTCATGCCAGTTTGCTAATTTTAATCATTAATAATAATTGTATATAGCTTGAGTTTTTTTTCTTCCTAATACTGTACTTTAGTATTTTATATATAAATATAAAATTTTATATTTTAGATCGAATGTAAATTTTATAATTATATCAAATGTTGTATAAATAACATTTTGTATTTTATTTTGTATTAAAGTTTTCTGTATTATAGCAAATTTTGGATCATTAAAAAAAAATTAGCATGGACAATCCACATGGTGCAATAATGAGTCACTCCTTGCCGCTCTGGATATTTTGTTAGCTATTATTTTATCATTTATTTTATAAAATGTTGTATTTAAGTTTTAAACAAAATTTATACTGTACAATATTTTACAATGACGGCCAAATTTAGTGGCAGCTAAGGCCACTGTTACCTCACGGAAATGAATTTTTGTTGATTCCATTGATAATTTGCACCAAACACACTGTTTGGATCACCAGGAATTTGAGTATAGCTCATTAGAGCAGGGAACCCTCTGTATGTTAATGAGTTTTTTCTGTATTTAGTAAAGTTGCACGAATAAAGTGTAGAGCAAAAATGGGTTTATCTTGCGCATAATTATAATATTTTCTTATATCCGTAGTTTTTAGGAATTGATGTAGACAGATTTTTGTCATCGTTGTAACAAACTTTTGACATTGCAGATCACTTTGCTGGTCCAAAATTAATCTGCTTTGAAGATGTTGCTTCAGGTTGTCAAGTGGAGTTGACAAAGCTATTGCTGCTGCTGTTGTACATAACAATGATAACAGAAGACAAGTTGCGTAACACACTTGTGAGATCTCCTCTCATGGATACCTCGACTCAAATCAAAGTAAGTGCAGAACTTTATTCATTATTCAAACTGGGGAACTTTATTCCCCAGTTTGTTACTTGTTGGTAGTAAATGTGGATGATGGTAACATTTCCACTGCAGTCCGGTGGATGGGGAGGCAGTGTGCCAGATAAACATAATTGTATACATGTTGCTTACCTTAGACACTGTTCTTGTGGTTGGTTTTGAACCCATTGTTGATACAGGATAGCAATGTACATTACAGTTTGTAATTAACCTATCAAGATAGTAACTTGATTAGCTAAAAAATATAGAGGTTCAGTCTATGTGCCTCTAAAATTTTCCATTACTGCCCACAGGATGGGTATGGGGTGAATAATAATTGAACTAATCTAACTTTTTTTATAGCTCCTGTTGAAAACAAATTTTTGTTGCTAAGGTTTTTGTTGGGATCACTGCTTCTCAGTCTTGCTAGAGCTTGTGGTGTGGAAAAGTGATGCAAAGAACTGGTACAGATGCATCTGTCCAGGTATATTGAACAATAATGATAGCTTGGTAAAGTGTGTGGCAATGAATGAGTAGTACATACAGACAATGCTACACTACATTTGATATTTCAGTAGCCTCTCCTCGTAGCTATTGTTCTTCAGTTCTGGAAGCCAGTGAGTAGCATATCTTTGCACATTTTCCAGTTTATTGATAGGTTTTTTTGAGATGGGCACCATGCACTGCTGCAAGCTTCAATTTTGGTCTTACAAAAGTTGTGAATGATTTATTTAATATTTCACCATCCATTTATGTAAAAGTGATTGTGGAGTGAGAAAGCATAGCAAAGACTCCTTGCAGAAAGTGCTTTATGTGGTCCTCTGGTGGCAGTTTACTAGTCACAACCACCCCTAGATCTTTATTTTTCAGTTCTTTTAAAGCTTTTTCAAGTAATTTGTAGGTTGTGCATAGCCGATATTCTCCTATTTCACGTTCCATAATGCGTGAATTCCATCTGCCAAGTGTTGCTCCATGTACTCTGTCCAGGTCAGCCTGAAGGTCGTGACAATTGTGCAAGCCTCTTTCCTAGAAGCTGTGCATCATCAGCAAACTTGTTCATATAATTCTGTATACCTTCTGTTAGATCGTTCATATAGACAAACATTACTTATGCAAGAACTGAACCCTGTGGTTCTCCACCAGTAATATTTCTTCAATCTTGTTATATTCCCTCTGATTACTGCTCCCATTTTTGTCATTTAGAAAATTTTTCATCCTTGTTGGCAGTCTGTCACCTCTCCAGTATGTTAAGTTTCTAGTTCAACTTCTCAATGTTCTAGTTCAACTTCTTCTTCTCTTCCAACAATGTGGGACTTTTGACAGTCTCTTCTGTGGAGAGCCCCTTCGGCTCCCTGGAGCTATACCGGGCTGATGTATATATATTAGACCATGGCAACAGTTAATCGAAGGAGTTCTAGGCCTACCGGAGACCAGAACCAGAACCTGGCCCCCTCAAGAGAGGCACGAGGAGCAATGGCCTAAGGACACACCCCCGTGTAATTGGAAGCAGTCTTCGTCTGCTATCTACCAGGTCAGGCACCCAGAAAGGTAGGAATTCCAAAACAAACTACTGCGGGTCAAAAATTGCAAACCGAAGGCCGAACTAGCAAACGGAACTTCCCCAATCAAAAACGAGGAAACAAACGTGTCTCCTCAACCGCCGTGCATCAGTCTGCTCACCCTCCCTCCCCAGGGGGGGGGGGTCCCATATGACCATGCCGACATACTCTTCTCAGTTCAAGAGGCTGTTGTGTTGGTGACAGTTGATTGACTTTGGCTCCACACTTTGCGCAGTGCTGCTTAGCGGTGTTGTTACTGTGTTGGTGGTGTGCGAGCCAGGAGTAACACAAGAATACTGGGGCTGCATGCAACTAGGGCTACCTTCCCTAGGTGCCCCATGAGTACTGACTTTGCGGCTTAGGGTTATCTTCCATGAGCCGTTTTGGAGCAGCTACCTCAGTGTGGTTCTATTGTTGCTCGGTGATTGCCCGCCCTTGGGGTTCAACTGGGGTTGTTCTTACTCCTGTTTGCTCTTGGGTAGGAGGTAGTTTCGTCGCTGGCTGGAGTGCGGGGTACTGTGCAGCTGTCTGATATACGCATAGCGACTGGTTCTGTTCACCTTGAGACATTGTGCTTTTGCAGGATTTTTCTTTTGTTTTAATTGGAGGGTCTGCCTTGTGTGGTGGTAGGACCACTTGTAGGATTTTGGTGGTCCCCCACAAAGTCTCCATACTTGCACATGTCGCAGGGGTTCAGCTTTTAGTTTGTTTGCTTGGTAGCTCTGGGATAACCGGTTAGCAGTATCTCGCCTGGGCTTCCCTTAGCAGTCAGCCTAAGGGCCCTGGAAACCCCCATTGGGGCTCGGTGGTCCGATGGAGACCTCCGAGTTCCACCTCGCTTTGTGCGAGTTTAAAGGTTGCTCTGTCCCCTTGTCTCAGGGTGACACCACCTGCCTCTGCCTTGCTGCCTGTTGGGGTCAGTGACACCTATGACCTGGAGTCCTGCGAGTGGTGGTGTTTGCTTGTACTCCGTTCACCCAGTCCACCGAGACTGATATTCGGGTGCAGGCAGCTTTAGCGTTGCTTGTGAGGTTTAGGTTGCAGCATCATGTGAGGTTGGTTGCCTTTCCGGATGCCCCGCAGCTGCCTCACTTTGATTATACAGTACCTGGTAGTGAGACTCGGGCTGCTTCAGGGACTGCCCCTTCAGGATTGGTGGCGGAGACATTCGAGCCTGTTCCTCCTGCCGGAGCTTTTGGGTCGCGCCAGCGGGCCACCCCTGCATCCAACTTTTCCGGTGGACTCTGCATTTTCTCTAGAGGCAGAGGGTTTGGTGGACAGCTCGGCCCCAGGTCTTGACGTGGAGGATTCCGAGGCTGGGGAGGAGTTGACTTGGGGGGGGGGGGGTTTGGGCCCCAATTGACCCTGCTTGAGTGTTGGCACCCTCGGAGTGGGGCTTGTTACAAGAAGAGGGGTTTTTCCTATCCCCCTCCCTGTACGATTTTGTTAAGTTTCTCCTCCCCGGGTTCGGTTCAGAGTTTCCTTGGGTTCTTCGGTTCCCCTCCTTCCAGAAGTTTTTGGCTTCCCGCATCCCACCGAGGAAGGTGTGGGAGGCCCTTGCAGCTTACCTCTTGCGAGACCCGGATTACGTCTTGATAATGAAGCCGCCTGCTTTTCGAGTTTGGCTACCTCTTTTCCTTACTGGGTGCGTTTCGAGTTGCTGGGAGTCTTCCTGGCTGGCAACCTGCCTTTTCTTTTATTTACTTTTCTTTTCATTTGGGGCTTGGCATTCGTTCTGTCGTACTCCTGCCATCCGTACTTGAATGGCGGGAGTTGACTACCGTCGTTCAGATTTACCTGGGGGTCGAGTTGGAGCACCTCAATGCGTGCTTGTTCGCCCCCGTCCTTCCTCATGATGTCAGTCAGGTGCGGCTTCACGTGCAGGTTCCCTCCCTTTCAGCATCCCTGGTGGCCGAGGATTTGCACGCCTGTGGGCACTTGGCTTCGGTCTTGCACTTTTTTTCCTTGTTGCTGTCTTCGGACTGACTCAGGGTGGGTGTGGAGGAGCTGGGTTCCGGGCCTGTGTCTGGTGTGCTTGCTTCGGCAGCTTGGGTGCCAGCTGTCGTTTTGAAGTTGTATGCACCGTTTCTGAGGGAGGAGGTGTCTGTTCTTCGCTTTGCCTGTTCAGTTCTGAAACGGGACTGTGCAGATCTGTAATTCATAATGGACTTGTCCCATCTGATCCCCTGGGTCTTTTGCCTCTCCTTTTGGATGACCACTGTCTCGAGTCCGGCTGCTTTTGGCGCCGGGTGCCTGGATGGTGTCTTTGGACCTCCAGGACGCGTATTGGCACGTTGCGATTCATCCTGGGTTTAGGGACTGGCTCGGTTTTTTCATGGGGCGACAGGCTTACCACTTTCATTGCCTTTCTTCCGGTTTGAATCTGGCACCTCACATGTTCACACGCCTTTCTCGGGATGTGGTGACCCTTTTGCATCTGATGGGAGTTTGGGTTCTGGCTTACCTCGACAAATGGCTGGTGTGGACTTCCAGCTAATCCGCGTGTCAGCTCGCCATGGATTTGGTTCTTTCCCAGCTTGCTGGGTTTGGGTTCTTGGTGAACTGGAGGAAGTCCCATTTGGTTCCCTTTCGGGTTCAGACTGTGCTAGGTCTTGAGTGGGACTCGGACCGCTTCCTTCTATCTCCTTCTGGCAGCGTTGTTGTGGTTGCGCTTAAGACTGTTTTTGGAGAGCACCCAGGTCACAAGTCTGTTTTTCAAATTGCGGTGCGGGAGCCTGAACTTCGCCGTGCTGGTCTACCCGTCGGGTAAGATCTGGCGTCGGCAGCTGTTCTGGTTTCTTCGGGGGCGTCCCTTCTGCCGCTCTCGAGATCGCTTGGTTCGGATCCCGGGATCCTTGCGTCAGGTGCTGCGTCTCTGGCTTCCTTCGAGGGTTGTTCGGGTTCTGTGCCCTGACTCCTCCCCGAGCCCTCGTGGGATGTGTTCACGGATGCCTCATCTCTTGGCTAGGGTTTTGTGACCAGTGCTCACCAGGCCGGCCAGGGTCGATGGGGTCTGTCCTTCTGTTGGTCTCACAGCACGGCGTGGGAGTTCGCGGCGGTGTGGCATTCGCTCCAGAGAGTTCGTGTTGCTCACGGAGCAACGATTCGGCTCCATTCGGGCTGCTCCCTGGTGGTTCATTGTCTGAACCACGGAGGTTCGATGTGGTCCTTGGCTATGGGGCTGGTCACTTCAGGTGACTCATCTGCTGAGTTCTCTGGGTTTGGCTCTCCTGGCGGTTTACGTTCAGGGGATGTCAAACTTCCTGGCGGACGGCCTGTCTCGGTTCATTCCCCTATCCACGGAATGGATGGTCGACGCCGACTTGTTCAGTTGGTTCTGCCGGACGTACGGGATCCTAGAGGTGGACCCCATCACATCGGCTTGGTCGAGGCATCTTCCAGTGTATGTGGCACCCTTTCCAAACTGCGAGGCCGTCAGGGTTGATGCCTTTCAGCTGGATTGGTCGAGGAGGGGTTACCTGTACCTCTTCCCATCGGTTGTTGTTGCTCCAGGTCCTGGCTCGCTTGGAGAGACTTACCAGGGAAGAGTAGTCCTGTTGGCTCCTTGGTGGCCGACCCAGGCCTGGTTTCAGTCATTTCTTACTCGCTGTCCGAACCCCAGGATCTTCCCACGGCTCCGCCTCTTTCAGCAGATCGGACTGGTCCAGTATGTGGCTGGTTCAATCTTCTCTGCTCTTCGCATCTGGTCTTTTTGATGCGGGTTTATGACCACTTGTATGGTGATCAGGTGACTTTGTTGGTGTCCCACCTGCGAGTTTCGTCTCGATGGCAGTATGAAATTTTTTGGTGATCCTTTCGGCACTTTTTGTCTAAGTAGGTTATTGTTGATTTCTAATCGGATTGTTTTGTCCTTTCTCTTGGTTGTTTCAGAACAGTCATCTTATGATAAATACTGTCACCTAATGTCGTGTGGCACTGGTGGAGCCGCAGCAGCTTGCATTTAGGATGGATGTCACTTCTGTTCCGTTCCGCAAGCTTTCTCGGGCATTGTTTCACCTCCGGCCTACTCATGCGCCGCCTGAGCTCTCCTGGTCGTTGGACCGGGTGCTCTCTTCTTTCTTCTCTTTGGTTTGTGGTGGTCCCCCTCGGTTCAGGACTGATTTCTAAGGCACTTTTTTTCTTGTTGGCATTGGCCTCTAGGGGATTGGATCGGAGAGCTTTATGCTCTCCTCCAACACAGGGGTTTCTGCTCTTTCGGTTCTGGTGGTGGTTTCTTCGTTTGCAGCCGTCTCCTTCTTTTCTGGCGAAGAATGAGTCTGCTGCTTTCTAAAAGGGTCCTTGGGTTGTTGCTTGCTTGGTTCGGCCGGGGGGTGGGGGGGGCATCATGCTTTTTGTATGATTGTGGCTCTTCACCGTTATTTGCGCGTCACGGCCTCCGTAGCAGGGATGCTCTTTGGGTTGACCCAGTTTCCCTTCTTCCCTATTCCAGGGCGTGGGTCTTCCAGGTTGTCCACAGGATTAATCAGTCTAGCCAGCCTGCGGTCTATCCCCGTGCCCACGACGTTCGTAAGTTCAAGGCTTTGGCTGCTTTTTTTGGAAATGTCCTGGGCTACTTTCGGGCACGGGGCTTTTCGAGGTTGAACAGGGTCCTGGTTGCACGGTACCTTGTTAATGCTCCTGGCCCTTGTCGGGCTTGTGTCGCCTTGGCTCGCAGGTTGCAGCCAATTATCTCGACTTCAAGTTGAGGAGCGAGCGACGACCGTCTCCCTGGTAAGTCCCTTTTTCTTTTCTTTTCTTTATCTTTGGTTAGGTAGCTCCCGGGAGCTGAAGGGGCTCTCCACAGAAAACCAGCGTTGAATGTAATGAAACGCCATTTTCTGGGTGAAACCCGGAGGCTCCCTGGCATCCCTCCCTCCCAGTCGGCGGTTTTTCTCATTTTTAATACTCAGCCTCTGAACCGAGGAGAGTTACTGCCGTGGAGGTAACCCCACATTCCCCTCCCGGGGGGTGGGGGGGGGGTACTCAGACAGATGCGTGGCAGTTGTGGTGACGGTTTGTAATTTTTGACCAGCAGTAGTTTTGGAATTCCTACCTTTCTGGGTGCCTGACCTGGTATGGTAGACGCCAGACAAAGACTGCTTCCAATTACACGAGGGGTGTCTTTAGTCCATTGCTCATCGTGCCTCTCTTGAGGGGGGGAGCCAGGTTCTGGCTCTGGTCCCCGGTAGACCTAGAACTCCTTCGACTGATTGTTGCCACGGTCTATTATATACATATCAGCCCGGTGTAGCTCCGGGAAGTCTCTTCGTGTAACTCGGAAAATGGCGTTTCATTACATTCAACGCTGGTTTTTTGTCATCCAGCTCTTTCTCTGTCCATGTGTTGCTTGTGGACTGCGTGCATTTATGATTATCACTACCATTGTGATTACATATCTCCAGTGATATTGTTAACTTCTTGTGGGTTGTTGATTATTAATTCTGTTACCTTTAGGTGTTCAATCACCGGCATGGCAAATTTTCAATCTTTTGTAATTTGTCACTTTTCCAAATTGTGTAGTCCTTTAGGATACCTCATTTAAAATATTACCTTTGTTTCATCTCTGTGAATGCAACAATGTGGGCATCTTAAAATATATTATACTATTTAGCTCCAGTATTCTTTTTCATCTCGCTTCGCTTATGTTATACTGTACAAATTTCAGTAACATAGTACTAATGAGTTTGTGTTAATTTTGTTTTTGTTTTTTTGCCTCATTTTTGCCAGTTGTACATATGTAAATAGCTATTCAACACAACACTAGACTGAATTAACTATAGTACAAATAAAGCAAATAACATTAAAACCTTAATAATTGAGCCTGTAGGTTCTCTCCTGAATGAATGTCAACATTTGTGTGTGGCAGAGATTGATACATTGACCACACCACACGTCACACATCTACAGCTCTCAGACCATAAACGAAGTAGATAGATTACACAGATTCCAGCCCTTCCTTTCCCACACAACAGATAATAACTTTGATAATAAAGTAGTGTTAATTGTGAGGGTTTACTGTACTTAATGTTCACAAGCATTGGTATGTTTGTTTGTAATAGTATTCATAATGTTTGTGTTGGGGATGTGTACAAGGGTGGGGACATGCTTTCCTCCAATTGAAATCAAAAGACCTAGAAAACTTAATGATAATTTGCACTTTTAAAAATGCTCATGTGAAGAGGTACTTTGGCAAGTTGAGATAATTTATTTATTTCTTTTCAGCTGAAATACCTTATCGAGTCAATACAGAAGAGAGGTCCTGGGTTGAGTACAAAGTTTTTAAAAATTTTATGCACCGAGAAGTTAGGTGAGTTTCTTGTTTATTATGTATTGCATATTGTGAAAATGTAAGAAGTTAGTGATGGTTATATCAAGAATAGGGAACTTGATACCTACTATAATGTCTTGCATTGTCATAAGTGATTGTTACTGCTTGTTGCATTGTCATTTGTTGTTGTCCTGTCTTGTTATATTACCGATATATGTTAAGATGTGCATAACTGGAGCAAAGTTTTCTGACGATAAGGGTCAATTAATAAGATTCATGAGGGCTTAATGCCAATTTGATTGTAATGTAACTGGGGACTGTAATGTTTCAAAGTAAAAATTCTTTTATTTATTACAACAATCACCTGCCCCCAACCCAATCCCCAGGATAAATAGTAAATTACAATAAATTGCATATGTAGTATTTCTGGGGGAGAGCCCTGTCGGTTCCCTGGAGCTATCCGGGCTGATATGAATGTATTAGACCCTGGCACGAGTCAAGTGAATGGAGTTCTTAGGCCTACTGGGGACCACGAGCCAGAACCTGGCACCCCCAGAGGGGCATGAGGAGCAATGGCCTATAGAAACCTCTGTGTGGTTGGAGGAATTCTATGTCAGCCATCGACCGGGTCAGGTACCCAACAAGGTAGGCATCCCAAAACAAACTCTTATCTGGTTAAAAATTGCTATTGAAAGTTGAACTGTTGGACAAAACTCCCCAAACTAAAAATGATCATGGTGTCGCAACAGTTACTGTGCCGCTGTCTCGTAGCTCCCCCTCCCCTGGAGGGTGAAGGGAGGGGGGGACCTTCAGCCCCCCCCCTCTTTCCCCCCCACTGGCTATCCACCTCCCCCCAGTTCTGTGGCTGATGTGAGACCTGGCGGTCGTGTGACTCTGGCTCCAGACTTTGTCCTTTAACCCGGTGCTGTGTCTTGTGGTGTGATCTTGTCCTATGATGGTGTGCAAGCCAGGAGAAATTTTACCAGTACTCGGGCTGCATGCACCTAGGGTTACCTTCTCTAGGTGCCCTGTAAGCACTGCCCTTGGGGCTTTGGGTTATCTTCCATAGGTCGCTTGGGTCCTATCTTTGCCATGGTCTTTAGCTGCTCGGTGATTGCCCCCACCCCCCCCTCCATTTTGGAGTCGGCTGGAGTGTTTCATGCACCCGATTGCCTCTTGGTAGGAAGTAGCTTTGTCACTGGTAGGGGTGCAAGGTACTGTGCAGCTGGTTTTCACCATAATATGGAGACCGGCTCTGTTCCGCCTGTGATGTTGTCCTCGTAGGGGGGGGGGGGTTATTTTGTATTTGTTTTCTGCCTGCTGAAGGGTCTGCCCCTTGGTGGTGTTTACCCTTATATATATATATGTATTCTTGGTGTCCTCCACAAGGTCCCCCGTATGTGTATACACATCACGGGTTCAGCAATTAGTAGTTCACTTGGTAGTTTGGGGTGCCGGTTAGCAGTACCTTTCCTGGGCTTCCCTTAGCAGAGCATCTAAGGGCCCCTGGAAACCCCCACTGGGGCTCAGTGGACCGATGGATGTGTCCCCTGGGTCCCATCTTCATGCGAGTTTGAAGGATGGTCTGTCCTCTTGTCTCAGGGTGACAATCGCCTGTTCTGCTTCCTAAAGGCTGCTTGTTGGGTCGGTGACATCTTTGACCTAGAGTCCTGCGAGTGGTGTTCCTTGCTTGTATTCCAGTTCACCCAGTCCACTGATCTTGATACTCGGGTGCAGGTGACTTCGGTGTTGCATGCGCCTTTTTAGGTTGCTGCAGCGCACTAGGTTGATTGCTCACCCAGATGCCCCGATGCTACCTCGTTTAAGTTATAGGGACCCAGACTTGGGGGTGGGGGGTGGGGCGTTAGTTGCCTCGACTTTGGTTTTGTCCTCGCCCCCCCTGGTCATTTTCCTGCTGCTGCTCGGCCTGTCGCAGTTCATTTCCATGTCCACGGAATGGACACCCGATGCCAACTCATTCTTGAGGTTATCTTGAGTCGTCTTGAGATGATTTCGGGGCTTTAGTGTCCCCGCGGCCCGGTCCTCGACCAGGCCTCCACCCCCAGGAAGCAGCCCGTGACAGCTGACTAACTCCCAGGTACCTATTTACTGCTAGGTAACGGGCATTCAGGGTGAAAGAAACTTTGCCCATTTGTTTCTGCCTCATGCGGGAATCGAACCCGCGCCACAGAATTACGAGTCCTGCGCGCTATCCACCAGGCTACGAGGCCCCAGTTGGCACTGCCGGATAAACAGGCTCCCGGAGGTGGGCCTCTTCGCATCAGCGTGGTCAAGACTTCTCCCGAATTATGTGGCACCCTTCCCCGTCTGTGAGGCTGTCCAGGTAGATGTATTCAGGCTGGACTAGTTGAGGCTGGGGTTACCTGTACTTCTTACCCTGGTTCTGCTGTTGCTTCAGGTACCGGCTCGCTTGGAGACATGACAAGGGAGTAATCCTGTTGGCCACTTGGTGGCAGGTCCAGCTTTGGTTTCAGGCGCTGCTTGCTCGGTGTCTGAACCTGGGGTCTTCCCGCGTCTCCTCCCTTTTTAACCCTTTTGCCGTTAAGGGCCATTTTTGCCTCAACACCCACAAGCACAAAAAAAAAAAAAAAAAAATTCTTTCGTCTTAAAAGAGTGTTCGTTTGTGTTCCCTGATCACCGGGGGGGGGGGGGATCATAGGTGGCATATTTTGAGTTCAATAGGGCAGGGAAGTCTGTCAAAAAAGAGGCGTTGACAGAGCCTGGTTGGTTTGTTCATTTGCAGCAGTCTCCTTTTCTGGCAAAGAATGAGACTGCTGCTTTCCGGAGGGGTCCCTGGGTTGTTGATGCGTGGTTGGTTTGGCCTGTGGTGCATCATGTGTCGTTTCCGGTCTTGGCTCTTCGCCGTTACCTGTGCACCACGGCCCTGGTGGGTGGGGACGCGCTTTGGGCTGTCCCAGTGGTCTCGACTTTGAGTTGAGGAGCGAGTGGTGACCGCCTCCTGGGTAAGTCCCTCTTGTTTTTACCTTTGGTTAACCCTTAAATGGCGCCTGGCTACTTAGCATGTCACTCACAGGTGCATACAAAAAAAAAAAAAAAAAAAAAAAATAATCTAAACCTGTTAATTTGTGTTCACTGATCATGGGAAAAATAATAAAAAAATCGTAAGTGGCATATATTGCCCGCTATAGGGCAGGGAAGTCTGGCAAAAAACAGGCGCTGACTCAGCGTGCGTCCCAGACGGTCTGTTGCTCGCCAGCTGTCAGGCTGGAGTTGCCACAAAGAGATAATTACCTAATTATTTCAATGTCTCTGATTGATTTTTCGTAGTTTTTTTGCTGTAATATTATTCAATAGTGTGTAGTGTGATATATTTATAAAATAAAATGAGTGAATCATTGCTGTACTCAAAAATATGGTGTGCATATTGTTGATTCAATTATGTTCATCAAACAGTGAACAAATACTTTGTCGGTTATTACACTATATACACAGATTATATATAAGTATCTGAATGTTTTGTTCACCATATTGAATCACTAAGTTGCTATTATGAGTCAAAAAGTAACGATGAGTGACCACCACATTGAAATAATTAGAAACTTGTGTAAGGAATCTTTCAGAACATTATATACCACATATGTCAGACCAATCCTGGAGTATGCGGCTCCAGCATGGAGTCCATATCTAGTCAAGCATAAGACTAAACTGGAAAAGGTTCAAAGGTTTGCCACCAGACTAGTACCCGAGCTGAGAGGTATGAGCTACGAGGAGAGACTACGGGAATTAAACCTCACTTCGTTGGAAGACACAAGAGTTAGGGGGGACATGATCAACACATTCAAGATTCTCAAGGGAATCGACAGAGTTGATAAAGACAGGCTATTTAACACAAGGGGCACACGCACTAGAGGACCAACCCGTTCTCACACAAGACAGCACATATATGACTTAATGCTTAAAGTCAATATGTTGAATATGAATTAGTAAATATGTGATATATTCCCAGTTACTTTTTTTACCAAGGCCCAAACTCTTCCTCACGTACCAATTTACGTGTCACAGTACCCGTCCGTCAACATAGATAGCAGAATATTCGTGATTGGTTCAATTATAAGGAAAATTGTAGTTTTCAGGTCCCACATGGGTTGTGAAATTTACCTACTGTTGTCCATGCTCTTATAATATTACAGATCAGCTATATCCTATTGAAGGCTCGTAGTTTTGTTTTGAGAAATATTAGTTGTTCTTAGTAAATTATAATAAGCACTATAAATTATTACATAGAATAACAGTGCTTCACCAATCAATATTATATACCATAGTTTGGCTTTAAAAATCTTTAAAGAATGTTTTGTAGGAACGCTAACAGAAAACGATGTTACATTTGAATGTCTATGGGGTAAACTACTGCAAACAGGACGGTATTGTGTCTACTATACCAACTATAGCTAGGATGGGTATATTGTCACCTACCGCCTGTTAGGTAGGAAAGGGGTCCAATACCACCCACAGGATGGGTATGAGGGTCATATCCACCCACAGGATGAGTATGGGGATCACATCCACCCACAGGAAGGGTATAGGGTCCAATACCACCCACAGGATGAGTATGGCGTCCACTACAAACCACAGGATGGGTATGGGGCTCCAACCACCCATAGAATGGGTATGGGGCTCCAACCACAAATAAAATGGGTATAGGGTCCAATAACACCCACTGGATGTTTAAGGCATCCATTGCCGCGCGTCGAGCTCGAAAACCGCAGCATTCATCTCAGAACCATGCCTATTTCACACAGATTCCTTAATAAACGTAAGAGTTTTATATGTCACAAGAAAGATAGAAATATAAGCTTCATTCTAA
>NC_091235.1:3159648-3242148 GCF_040958095.1 Procambarus clarkii
ATTAGAACTTACGTATCTCTGATTTTATATCTACATTTGAGTGAGGTGGGAGGGGTGATGTGGCATTAACACAAGACAGAACAAGAGGGGATATTAATAGGGTATTAAAAGTATCAACACAAGACAGAACAGAAACAATGGGTATTGAATAGAAGTGTTTGTAGAAAGCCTATTGGTCCATATTTCTTGATGCTTCTATATTGGAGCGGAGTCTTGAGGTGGGTAGAATATAGTTGTGCAAAACTATAGTTGCACAACTATATTCTACCCACCTCAAGACTCCGCTCCAATATAGAAGCATCAAGAAATATGGACCAATAGGCTTTCTACAAACACTTCTATTCAATACCCATTGTTTCTGTTCTGTCTTGTGTTGATACTTTTAATACCCTATTAATATCCCCTCTTGTTCTGTCTTGTGTTAATGCCACATCACCCCTCCCACCTCACTCAAATGTAGATATAAAATCAGAGATACGTAAGTTCTAATCAGTTGTGTATTTGTGAAGTCTTTGAAAATGTAATAAGTTTTACGAAACGCGCCCGTGTCGCGTCAGACTAGAAATATAAATGAATTTTGGAGAAGTGATTTTTGATTTACCTCCAACAGTGAAGCGTAATGTACGAAAGATTGAGAAAATTCGTGTTAGAATTATTAATCTTACTTTTTCGGTCATATTTAATAATATATAAATACATGCGTATATACATGCGTATATAAATACATACATACATGCGTATATACATGCATATATAAATACATACATACATGCATGCATGCGTACATACATCCATCCATCTATACATACATGCATACATACATACATACATACATACATACATGCATGCATGCATGCGTACATACATACATCCATCCATCTATCAATACATACATACATACATGCATACATACATACATGCATACATACATACATACATACATACATACATACATACATACATACATACATACATGCATGCATACATACATGCATGCATGCATACATACATACATGCATGCATGCGTACATACATACATCTATCCATTCATACATACATACATACATACATACATACATACATACATACAAACATAAATACATACATACATACATACATACATACATACATACACGTCCAGTCAGCATATAGCTATTTCGGGACAAAATCCAATACAGTTTATATTGGTGAGACGCCACTGTGATGAGGAGTTTAAATATCACAGGAACTGTAGGTTAATGTGTGACATAAGTGAGGTTAGATGAGGCATCTACAAGCATCAGCTGGAGGCTGCTGGAGTGTTGTGGAGGCTGGTGGTACTATGCCCAATGTTGGAGGGTGGATTTGACTCTCCCACCCTCCCTCCCCTCCCCCCCCCACATTGACCGCAGTACGTCTAAGGTTACTTTCCACTCTCGCTTACCAAGGGTATAACCCCCGCCCCCCCCAACACACACACATGCATCAGATTCTTAACTTACAATATATATTATTTACCAATTTATGTTACTACACTGACTCTCAATTTCACAATATTGTATAAACTTTGATGAATCGCTCGTCTATGGGTCATCCAATAATGTTAGCAGACTTCTTGATGTTACCACTGCTAGGTTTAGGCTCGGCTACAAGTACCTCTGGAAGTTTGTAACATCTGATGATCTAGATTTGACTAAATGTAAACTCTGTCAGCAGAACTATTCGCATACTTTGAGTCATTATATAATGGAATGTGAAAAATAGCGGAATTTAAAGATAACAACATCAATAGTGTCCATGAAATGTGTAAGTACTTCATTCATAATGATGTGCTGCCCGAAATCTTAGCGAAGTATCCAAAATTTGCTTACTGTAGGTAATGCATGCACATGACTGTAAAGCTGCCGCCCAGTTGGGTGGGTGTGGAGCACATGACTGTAAAGCTGCCGCCCAGTTGGGTGGGTGTGGAGCACATGACTGTAAAGCTGCCGCCCAGTTGGGTGGGTGTGGAGCACATGACTGTAAAGCTGCCGCCCAGTTGGGTGGGTGTCGAGCACATGACTGTAAAGCAGCCGCCCAGTTGGGTGGGTGTGGAGCACATGACTGTAAAGCAGCCGCCCAGTTGGGTGGGTGTGGAGCACATGACTGTAAAGCTGCCGCCCAGTTGGGTGGGTGTGGAGCACATGACTGTAAAGCTGCCGCCCAGTTGGGTGGGTGTGGAGTACATGACTGTAAAGCTGCCGCCCAGTTGGGTGGGTGTGGAGCACATGACTGTAAAGCTGCCGCCCAGTTGGGTGGGTGTGGAGCACATGACTGTAAAGCTGTCGCCCAGTTGGGTGGGTGTGGAACACATGACTGTAAAGCTGCCGCCCAGTTGGGTGGGTGTGGAGCACATGACTGTAAAGCTGCCGCCCAGTTGGGTGGGTGTGGAGCACATGACCGTAAAGCTGCCGCCCAGTTGGGTGGGTGTGGAGCACATGACTGTAAAGCTGCCGCCCAGTTGGGTGGGTGTGGAGCACATGACTGTAAAGCAGCCGCCCAGTTGGGTGGGTGTGGAGCACATGACTGTAAAGCTGCCGCCCAGTTGGGTGGGTGTGGAGCACATGACTGTAAAGCTGCCGCCCAGTTGGGTGGGTGTGAAGTACATGACTGTAAAGCTGCCGCCCAGTTGGGTGGGTGTGGAGCACATGACTGTAAAGCTGCCGCCCAGTTGGGTGGGTGTGGAGCACATGACTGTAGAGCTGTCGCCCAGTTGGGTGGGTGTGGAACACATGACTGTAAAGCTGCCGCCCAGTTGGGTGGGTGTGGAGCACATGACTGTAAAGCTGCCGCCCAGTTGGGTGGGTGTGGAGCACATGACTGTAAAGCTGCCGCCCAGTTGGGTGGGTGTGGAGCACATGACTGTAAAGCTGCCGCCCAGTTGGGTGGGTGTGGAGCACATGACTGTAAAGCTGCCGCCCAGTTGGGTGGGTGTGGAGCACATGACTGTAAAGCTGCCGCCCAGTTGGGTGGGTGTGCAGCAAGACTAGTAACTGTGTGACTCACCGTAAATGTAAAGTGCCTTGTATAGTGACTGTTGTGAGCCTCTTGTTGAATCACTTGTGACACAAAAGATTACTGATGTGTGTATTTGTGGTGGTGATTAAATATGTATGTGTATGTATATATGTATACGCATGAATATGTACATGTATGCATAAGTATGTGTACATTAATAATTTTGTAACTAGCGTCAAAAGATTGTTATTTGCTTAGCTAAACGAACTAGAGGGTTCAGTTCCTGAACCGATTATGTGCCTCTGTAATCCTTTACACCGCCGCCCACGGGATGTGTATTATGGGGTTCATAATAAAGAAAGAAAATGAATGGACCGAACCCCACAAATCATTTAGCTAAGCAAGTTACAATCTTGATGAGCTAGTTACAAAATTCACTATAAGTCGTCACATCATAAATGGGTTCGAGATGGACCACAAGTAGTGCATTACATAATTTATCAGTATTGTGCAGCCTGTGATCCCCGCCTGGCTGGATACTGATACCTAGGTAATTTTTATGTGTCCGGACACCGGCGATAAGGTGATATTATTTATTTAACTTAAGATATATATATTTTTAAATGTTGTCACATTAACGGCTACATCTTCCTTTCTTGTGACATATAGATTTTTAAGATTAATTAAAATATATGGAAACTAATTATACAATTTATTGGCTGGTGTGCAAGGCTTCACACTCTCAGAGCTAGCCATCAAGTAACTATCAAAACGCATATATCTTCGTTTTCACTTCAGTTATATTTATGACAAAGGATTTTAGATGTAGCCTATATTTCTACCTTTCAGATGACATAAATACTTTCGTTAATTACAATATCTAGATCAAACTAACATTGATTTTCAAAAGGTTGTATATTTTCCATCAATGGAGAGCATCAGCCAAGAAGCCTTCTTTAAAATATGAATATCTTTCCTCACCCAATAAGATCTAATCTCTGAATAAAACGCAAAAAACGACTTGATTGTAACCTATCCACCGCTGCCCATTGGATGGGGGAGAGGGGGTTATGTGTAGGATAAACAAATCAATTGTGACACTAGCCCTCCATATATGTCAGTTGCTTAAATTATAAACTGTACTTGTGGTCGGTCTCGAGCCCATTGTTGATTTGATAATGTGCATTGACTTTTGTAACTAGCTTATCAAGATTATAACTTCCTTGGCTATATGAATTGTGGGGCTCAGTCCCTGAGCCCATTATGCGCCTCTGTAACACTCCACTATCGCCCATAGGATGGGTATGGGGTGCATAATAAATGAACTAAAATAAGCTCTGCCTTTTTGATAACATATACAATTATAAGCTTTATTTGTGAATCTCAATTAATTAAGCAATATATCACAGAGCCTGTAGGGTTCGGTGAGATGAGCGAAGAGACATGGGAGATTTCACATAAGTACAGTACATGGTAGTTTAAGTAGCGAACGCATGTCAACGAATAACGAGTATATATAACAACACTATTGTCCTATGAAGTCGATTTAACTTCCAAACATATATTTTTTTAATAAATGTTAAATGTTTTCTGGCTAGCTATGTTAGATTTTATTAAAAATACGTATTCTACTTGTTAACATTATAATTTAAATTTGTGATAATTTGTGCAGAGAAGTGCGACAACTGGATATGCCAACAAACACTTTCCAAACAACGATATATCTTGGATAAGTCGTTCCACAACATTGACGCTTGGACCGTCGACTTCCTTTGATGCTACTTATTTACTTATTTCATAATGAAATTATATTAGTTTGGAGTAAATATATGTTTTCTCATGTTCTGCATTCAGCACCCACATTATAGTAAATATACCATATTACTTCATTACTTAAATAATGCTAGGAGGGTTTGAGTAGCTTTGGGTCTTTAGTGGACAGAATCTCCAATAGATGGGGCGAGAGTCGCTCCCTCTCTCTCGCCCGAGCAAGAGTCGAAACTTAATTTAAAATTGATATATCTTTGTTCTCGAACATGATATATTTCATTTGGTGAAATCATAATAATGTTCATATCTCGGTCTTTCTGGAGGCATATAAGATTTTAGGCTTTATTAGCGTATCTTTGATAATTATACAATATATCGGCAAGTGCGTAGGCGTCTGCACTCCATGCCCGACAAGCTACTGAGCGCTACTATAAAAACATATGTATCTTCACTTGAGCTATAAATATGTCTATTGTAATGTATTGAAAATGAAGCTCTTATTTCTATCTTGCTTAAGACATATAAAACATTTGTGTTTATTAACGAATTTACGTGAAATAAACATTGATCTGAGAGAGAGTTGCTCTGTCGTTCAGTCTGTACGGGGTGGGAGCTCCGTAATTTTTAAAATACATGTATCTTCATTAGAACTTTAAATATGTCTATGGTAAAGTGTTTAAAGTGAAGCTTATATGTCTGCCTTTCTTGAGACATATAAAACATATATGTTTATTAACGAATTCACGTGAAATAAACATTGTTCTGAGAGAGAGTTGCTCGGTCGATCAATCTGTCCGGGGTTAAAGCTCGGCTATTATAAAAGTACACGTATCTTCGCTTTAAATTTAAATATGCCCATGGTAAGGTATTTAGAATGAAGCTTATATTTCTATCTTTCTTGTGACATATAAAACTCTTACGTTTTTAAGGAATCTGTGTGAAATAGGCATGGTTCTGAGATGAATGCTGCGGTTTTCGAGCTCGACGCGCGGCAATGGATGCCTTCAACATCCAGTGGGTGTTATTGGACCCTATACCCATTTTATTTGTGGTTGGAGCCCCATACCCATTCTATGGGTGGTTGGAGCCCCATACCCATCCTGTGGGTTGTAGTGGACGCCATACTCATCCTGTGGGTGGTATTGGACCCCATACCCTTCCTGTGGGTGGATGTGATCCCCATACTCATCCTGTGGGTGGATGTGACCCTCATACCCATCCTGTGGGTGGTATTGGACCCCTTTCCTACCTAACAGGCGGTAGGTGACAATATACCCATCCTAGCTATAGTTGGTATAGTAGACACAATACCGTCCTGTTTGCAGTAGTTTACCCCATAGACATTCAAATGTAACATCGTTTTCTGTTAGCGTTCCTACAAAACATTCTTTAAAGATTTTTAAAGCCAAACTATGGTATATAATATTGATTGGTGAAGCACTGTTATTCTATGTAATAATTTATAGTGCTTATTATAATTTACTAAGAACAACTAATATTTCTCAAAACAAAACTACGAGCCTTCAATAGGATATAGCTGATCTGTAATATTATAAGAGCATGGACAACAGTAGGTAAATTTCACAACCCATGTGGGACCTGAAAACTACAATTTTCCTTATAATTGAACCAATCACGAATATTCTGCTATCTATGTTGACGGACGGGTACTGTGACACGTAAATTGGTACGTGAGGAAGAGTTTGGGCCTTGGTAAAAAAGTAACTGGGAATATATCACATATTTACTAATTCATATTCAACATATTGACTTTAAGCATTAAGTCATATATGTGCTGTCTTGTGTGAGAACGGGTTGAGAGGACACAGGTGGAAACCGAGTGCCCAAATGAGCCACAGAGAAATTAGAAAGAACTTTTTTAATTGTTCACGACTTTTGTTAGGCCAAAGCTAGAATATGCAGCTGTTGTGTGGTGCCCATATCTTAAGAAGCACATCAACAAACTGGAAAAGGTGCAAAGACATGCTACTAAGTGGCTCCTAGAACTGAAGGGCAAGAGCTACGAGGAGAGGTTAGAGGCATTAAATATGCCAAAACTAGAAGACAGAAGAAAAAGAGGTGATATGATCACTACATACAAAATAGTAACAGGAATTGATAAGATTGATAGGGAAGATTTCCTGAGACTTGGAACTTTAAGAACAAGAGGTCATAGATATAAACTAGCTAAACACAGATGCCGAAGAAATATAAGAAAATTCACTTTCGCAAACAGAGTGGTAGATGGTTGGAACAAGTTAGGGGAGAAGGTGGTGGAGGCCAAGACCGTCAGTAGTTTCAAAGCGTTATATGACAGAGTGCTGGGAAGACGGGACACCACGAGCGTAGCTCTCATCCTGTAACTACACTTAGGTAATTACCTGTTGATTGACGGTTGAGAGGCGGGACCAAAGAGCCAGAGCTCAACCCCCGCAAGCACAACTAGGTGAGTACACACCAGCCAGCCACTCACTCCCTCAACACCTCACTCGCCCACATTCTCCTCCCACAATACCGTTTTTGCCTTTAATCACTATATACAGACGCTATATATAAGTATTTACATTCGTGTTCACCATAACGAACCACTAAGTTGGTATATACGGTGAGTGCAGTCAATAAAAGGTGGCCACACACAGTCGGAAGACAATGCCACAACCCTCCCTCCCACAGCATTACTCCTCCCTCCATGGAGCACAGCGTTAAATATCACCACACTCCTGCTGTTATCAGAATCCTGGTCAGTTTTATCACAGTCAGGGGTCTTCTGTAATAATATCATTGCTACATAATAGCATGAACAGGTATATTATGGCATTTTTAGGCGATGCTGTGGTCACAAGCTGAACAGCAGTGCTGTGAGCTCATGCTGCATGCGTCAGGCTTGGTAGCTCACTCAATACTGAGGCCCGTAACACCCGGGAATTTGGCCCACGATTTTTTTTTTAAATGGCGTCTGTTTACAAGAGCCCTGATGACGGTGTGGTGAACCCCGTGTATCCGCGGGCTGTTTAAATCTTGCGTAGTACTCCAAAGCATCATATGATGCGATGCGCAATTTACTGCAAGTCGGTCAAAGCATCATATGATGTCTTGCGCAACTAAAGGGTTAAGGCGCTCTGGGGAGCTGACGGGACTTCCCCCAGAAAACCAGCATTGAATGTAATGAAATGTCTATTTCTGGGCGAGACCTGGAGACCCCGGCAACCCTTCCTCCCTCTGGTCGGCGGTTTTTGTGGTTTTGACATCCAGCCTCAGAACTGGGGGGTGGATAGCCGGCATGAGGGGAGTTCTGGAGCTCTCCCTTCCCCCTCTTAGGGAGGGGGGGGAGTTGCACAGACTGTGGTGCGTTGGCAGTTGTGACATCATGCTCGTTTTTAGTTTGGGGAGTTCTGTCCAACAGTTCGGCTTTCAGTAGCAATTTTTAACTAGACAGGGTTAGTTTTGGAGTGCCTACCTTTCTGGGTGCCTGTCCTGGTTGATGGCAGACATAGAATGCTTCCAACCATGCAGGGGTTTCTGAGAACTCATTAGACTGTGACATCAGTCAAGTGAATGAAGTTTGCCTGAGAACTCCATTTGTTTGACTGATGCCACGATCTAACGCATTCGTATCTGCCCAGATGGCTCCAAGGAGCCTCCGGATCTCACTTGGAAAATTAATTTTCATTACATTTAACGCTGTTTTTTTATATTCAACACAATTATACAATTTTCAGAGGCCAAGCTACAGGCACGATGTCAAACTCCTATTGGCCCTGCAAGTGCATGTAGTCCACCTAATCGATACAGCAATTCTCCCAAAATGATGCCAGTATCACCTCTAAGGGATCTTGTTCAGGTATGTTTAAAATATGTAAACTTGATTTATCTATGATGGCCCGATTCCTATGCGACAATGGAAAGACCATCCCTTGGTGGATTGCCATTCACAGGATCCTCTCAAAATGCCTTTTAAACGATGTGGAAAATCACCTGCACCAAATTTGCTGTATTACACAGCCTAGCCACAAACGCCTATCTACTTCTCTAGAAACATTTCCATTTAGTTAAAATATTGTATTTAATGAGGGGTGGAGGTTATCTCGAGTTGATTTCGGGGCTTTAGTGTCTCCACAGCCTGGTCCTTGACCAGACCTCCACCCCCAGAAAGCAGCCCGTGACAGCTGACTAACTCCCAGGTACCTATTTACTGCTAGGTAACAGGGGCATAGGGTGAAAGAAACTCTGCCCATCGTTTCTCGCCGGCGCCCGGGATCTAACCCGGGACCACAGGATCGCGTGTTCAGTGTGCTGACCACTCTGCCGACCGGCTCCACACTAATGTGGAGTGTGACGCTTCTGCCATTGATGCTATTGATGTAGTATGAACTATATTTTGAATGGGCAAGTGATTTTTTTTTAGTGCTGATGTCTGGACTGGATCTGTTCTGTTATATATATATATATATATATATATATATATATATATATATATATATATATATATATATATATATATATATATATATATATATTATATATATATATATATATATATATATATATATATATATATATATATATATTATATATATATATATATATATATATATATATATATATATATATATATATATAATATATAATATATATATATTAGTATATTTTGGTAGCAGTCTTTCCTGTAGACATATATTATTAAATATGACCGAAAAAGTAAGATTAATAATTCTAACACGAATTAGCTATTCTAACAATGAATTAATAATTCTAACACAAGAGGAGTGTTGTTAACGCATATGTCGACCGTGGTCTCAGCCACAGCTCAGAATGGAAGCAAGTCGACGAAGAACTCTGTAGGGTAAGGCAGGTCCTAGTCAATAACGGCTTCTCCAATGGGTTCGTCGAAGACATCATAAGAAGGAAAGTGAAAAGCCATGCAACCTCTGAAGAGACAACTAACACAACACCTATACCCCCTATTAGACTATTTTACAGGAACTTCTTTTCCACAGCTCATAAAATGGAGGAAAGGGTCCTGAAAGATGTTGTTAATAGAAACGTTATCCCTACAGACAAAAATCAGAGGATACAACTGACGATTTACTATAAAACCAGAAAAACGGCCAGCCTACTCATGAGAAACTCTCCAGACACAAAACAGAACGCTTTAAAAGAGACTAACGTCGTCTATGCCTTCAAATGCCCTCTTGGGGACTGTAAGCTCCAAAAAACCCAGTATATAGGCAAGACAACAACATCTCTTTCTAGGCGTTTAACGATGCATAAGCAACAGGGCTCCATTAAGGAACATATAATCTCTTCCCACAACCAAACCATCGCCAGAGAAATCCTAGTAAACAACACAGAAATCATCGATAGATACAGCGATAGCAGGCGGCTTGACGTTTGCGAGGCACTACACATCAAGAAGTCAACACCAGCAATCAACAGCCAATTATTGCACAACTATATTCTACCCACCTCAAGACTCCGCTCCAATATAGAAGCATCAAGAAATATGGACCAATAGGCTTTCTACAAACACTTCTATTCAATATCCATTGTTTCGTGTTCTGTCTTGTGTTGATGAAATTAATACCCTATTAATACCACATCTTGTTCTGTCTTGTGTTAATGCCACATCACCCCTTCCACCTCACTCAAATGTAGATATAAAATCGGAGATGCTAAGTTCTATTCAGTTGTGTATTTGTGAACTAAAGTCTTTGAAAATGTAATAAGTTTTACGAAACGCGCTCGTGTCGCGTCAGACTAGAAATAAAAATGAATTTTGGAGAATTGATTTTTGATTTACCTCCAACAGTGAAGCGAAATGTACGAAAGATTGAGAAAATTCGTGTTAGAATTATTAATCTTACTTTTTCGGTCATATTTAATAATAATAATAATATATATATATATATATATATATGTATGTATAAAGCAAAAAAAAAAAAAAAAAAAAAAAAAAAAAAAAAAAAAAAAAAAAAAAAAGGAAGGGGGTGGTAGGAGAAAAGCACACAAACTGTATTGGAGGGGACCTAAACATTCCCTCCAATGCGTTATGTGTGGTTTCCTCCTAGGCTATGGGTCCCCCTTCTTCCAGCCAGAGGTGGTACTCCCTTCCCTATAAATAAATAAATATATATATATATATATATATATATATATATATATATATATATATATATATATATATATATATATATATATATATATATATATATATATATACACATACACATACGTACGTACGTACATACATACATACATACATACATACATACATACATACACACAACCCATCCTCCGAATTGACAGTACATTTTAATAATAAGTGTAATAAGTGCATTTCCTGACTGTTATACATATTACATAATTGCACTTATGGCGCTGTTACATTTACCCATCCGCCCTCCCCCAATTTAAATCTCGTTTTCTGTTAGGACACTTAAAATTTTAAGATGAAATTTTTAAGCTCGGTTGCTATAAACAGGTTTTAAATATTAGGATTTTCTTTTTCATTTTTATTAAACAATATAGATTTTATACAAAATTTGAAAATATCCTGAGTTTCTTTACAATTTATTGAAATATTTTAGTTTTGTTTTATTTGTTTTATAAAACTGTAATATCAATATAGCTATAGGTTAAGTAGTAGTTGTAATTATTAAGATGAAATAAAATTCTTATCTTCACAAACTAAGATGCTTATGTTAGGTCGTGGTTTTCTATTCAGCTTTTGAGGTAAACTCAAATATTGACAATATATTTGACAGTACGATTTAATACTTTGTGTAAATAAGTACAATTCTTAACTGTTATACATAGTACATAATTGCACTTATGGGGCTCTGTACATTTACCTCCCCATTTTTGGAGGACAGGCTGGTATATGTTGTACCTAGTAGCCAGAACACAGTACTTGGCCTACTATGCAAGGCCCAATTTGCCTAATAAGCCAAGTTTTCCTGAATTTGCATTTTTCAAATTTTTTTTCTTATGAAATGATAAAGCTTTCCATTTCATTGTGTATGAGTTAATTTTGTTAATTTTGAGTTAAAACTAACTTAGATTTATAACCGAACTTAACCAACCCTACCTAACCTCTTAACCTAACCTAACCTAAACTAACATTGTAGGGTTGGATTGGTTCGGTCATATATCTATGTTAGTTTTAACTCAAATTTAAAAAAAAAAATGGCTTGCAAATAATGAAATGATTAACTTTATCATTTCATAAGAAAAAAAATTAAAAATATTTTAATTCTGGAAGAGTAGACCAAGAACTGCGTTCTGGCTATTAGGCACGACATACATATACTGTCTCCACTCGATCATCCGGACTATATGGGAAGGACCCCCAGCCGGATTATCACATTTTTCGGATGATGGTATTTTCTGGGGGAAGCCCCGTCGGCTCCCCGGAGCTTTACCAGGCTGATATGCTAATGTCAGACTTTGGCATCGGTCATGTGTATAGAGTTCTAGAGCCTACCGGGGACCACGGCCAGAACATGGCCCCATCAGAGAGGCAAGGGGAGCAATGGCCTATAGAAACCCCCGTGTGGTTGGAAGCATTCTATGTCTGCCATCGACCGAGTCAAGCATCCAGAAAAGTAAGCATTCCAAAACAAACCCCTATTCTGGTGAAAATTGCTACCTAAAGCCGAACTAGTGGATAGAACTCCTCAACAGAAAACCAGCAAACTAGTATGACGTCATACATCACCGCCCCGCTGTCTGTGCAGCTCCCCCCTCCCCGGGAGGGGGAAGGGGGAGCCCCAGACCTCCCACGCCGGCTATCTACCCATCAGTTCTTCGGTTGATGCTATAGGCACCGGTTATGTGCTCCGGCTCCAGTGGTTGTTTCAGCACTGTACCTAGAGTGTGGTGTCTGTTTTCTAGGTGGTGCGTGAGCCGGGAGTGATTCTCCAGTACTCGGGCTGCATGCGCCTAGGGTTCCCTTCCCTAGGTGCCCTGTAAGTACTATCCTTGGGGCTTGGGGCCACCTTCCACAAGTTCCTTGGGTCCTGACCCTGCTAGGCCGTTTACTGCTTGGTTTTCGGCCGCTGTGTGTGTGCTCGGGTGTTCTGTCTCCCTTGTTCGCCTTAGAGTAAGGGGCAGTTTTTGCACTGGTGGGGCGCAGGGTACTGTGCAGCTTGTCTTTACCAATCATGGCGGCCGGCTCTGTTCCGCTTGGGTACGCTGTCCTCTTGCGGGGTTTTCTTTTTCATTTTGTTTCTCTACCTGGTGGGGGGTCGGCCTTCGTTCTTGCCCCTCGTGTCCCTTGTGTTCTGAGTATTTTCTGGTGGTACCCCCTGCTAGGTCCCCGTGAATGTACATGTCCCGGGGATTCAGCTCTTAGAAAGTGGTTTGGTAGCTTTGGGTGCCGGTTTTGAAATTGAAATTGAAATTGAAATAAGTTTATTGAGGTAAAATACACACAAAGGGATGAGGTAGCTCAAGCTATTCTCACCCCGTTCAGTACAACGTGTTAATATATACATATACACACATCACAAATAAACATATTACCAAACATTCTGAGAGGTAAACATATACATTTCCTCCTTCACAAGTAGTATGGTATCAGACGTACACACAAATACTTTTATGACCTAGGTATACTGTATAGACAATTTGCAAGACACCTGCAGATAATTCAACAAAATATTACAATCTTGGTGCAAAATTCTTATATCTCTCAAGAATATCATCAACCTTTCCGTTGTGACACATCCAGGCTATTTGTTCAGGAACAGTCCTTATCTCAGTGTTTCTATATACACTAATCAACGGACAATCAAGAACATAATGGGCAAGGGTGTGAGACCTTAACATACCACATAGTTTACACTTCGTGTCATTACCATGAACATCTATCCCATATTCCCAGTAATATTTGTACCCAAGCCTGAGCCGCATGTACACAGAGTCACTCCAAGCATTTCTCCTTTTACCATAAGTGAAATGGGTGTTTTGACTCACATACATGTAGTGTTGCATGGTTTGACTACTCTCATACATTATCTCTCTCCTCTCCACTCCCGCCTGTGCCTGAATATTTCTGATTTTGCTTCTTATTTGTCTCATTGTGAATTCACATTCGATGTCAACTTGTGGTTTTGATGTGGCACGTTTGGCCAAGTCATCCGCCACCTCGTTAAGCACTATTCCAACATGAGATGGAATCCACATGAATTTCACACTATAACCTTTCAGCTGTATCTCAGTTATTCTTCTCTTACAGTCCTCCACTATAGACATGAAGACTGGGTTTCTACTGTTTAAGGACTCCAGTGCTCCTCGGCTATCGACAAATACAAAAACATTTTTGTCGTCATGACGTACTTCCTCCAAACACGCCAGAATGGCCTGCAGTTCAGCTTGTGTGGATGATATATAATTACTAAGCCGGAGTTCAATTATCCTGTCCACAGTCCCAAACTCCGTATAATCCCTTATTAGGACACCACACCCTGCCCTGCCATCCTCCGCCACCGACCCGTCGCAATATACATGTAAACTGTTGCCTCTTGGTAACCGAGATATCATGCTTCCATACAAACACCGTAATTGTCCCGGTTCATGATGAATCTTTTTCACCTTGAGGGGTACAATTTCGACGTCTATTTTCTGTACTTTCCAGGGAGCAGACATATTACACTTTCGAGAGGGTTTACAGCAGTCAAGTACGTCGTATTCCCTGAGGTCATGAGCTAATCCTCTCGTATAGCGAGTCTCCCTCAGTTTCCTGGAAGTGTGTACGTCACTCAAGCAGGTCTGAACGCTCTCAAACAGCTTATCCCCTCCTTTTCTCCGCATGAAACGAATAGATACTCTAGTGTTAATGTCACGGACTCTATCACACACACTCTGTAAATTTAATTCCATTCTCATTATTTCAATCATTGCATTTCTTTGACATCCAAGAATAATCCTCATAGCCTCGTTCTGTATCAGCTCTATTTTTTGAATTCTGCCTTGGCCTGTGTAAGACAATACGGGTGCTGCGTAGTCTATCAGGGATCGAACAGTGCTTATGTATAACATCCGCAAGATAGGTACCCCAACACCTTTACCAGAAAAAGCCAGTGCTTTTAGAGGATGCAGACGGGCTTTACATAAGGTGCTGATATGATTTATTTCAGCATTTTTACTCTCACATGTGTATCCAACATACATGCCCAGATACTTGTACTTCTGTACACGGCTCAGTTCCACACCATTTAGAGTAAGTGTTATATTTCTTCGTTTCCTATACTCGTATTTGGTTTTATCTGCATTTATAACTAAGCCTAACTTGTGACAGGTTGTACCAAGTATGTTAAGAGCATCTTGAATTTTGTTCCCAGAAGTGCCTTGTATAAGAATGTCATCAGCATATATGATCGTCGTGACCCCTGGAGGATACATCTCTGATGCTAATCTGTTCATTAATACATTGAATAAGGTGGGACTTAATACTCCCCCTTGTGGGGTACCTAACTGAAACCTCCGTTCCTCAGACATGTATCCCTGGTAATACACCTGACCTTTTCTGCCTTGCAGGTAATCCCTTATCCAGTGTAGCAATCTCCCTGTTATTCCCAGATTGGCTAATTCGTATAAGATTACTTCCCCATTGGCTTTATCAAACGCTCCTTGTAGATCAACAAAAACTCTACAATTGTCATCTACATTAGACAAACACTTTAAGAGACAATCCGCAGTACTTTTGCCTTTGATAAAACCAAAGAGATTATTGGACATGTTATCACCTACAAGGTAGAGTAGCCTATTTAACAAAATCCTTTCCATCATTTTACAAAAGCAGGATATTAAGGAGACAGGTCTGTAGCCTCCGTTTGACTTAGGGATAGGAATGATGACAGCCTCTTTCCATTTTCTTGGTAACTTTCCCTCTCTATAACTCATATTAAACAAATCAAGTAAGGGATTAGGTTTCATACCGGCTAAATAATTAAGTATGTCATACGTTACTCCATCTTTTCCCGGAGCAGTGGAGCTGCCACTTTTTATAGCATCCAGTAGCTCATCGTGGGTTATCTCAGTGCATGCTATAGATCTTGTATTTAAGGCACATAAAGTTACTCCATTTCTAATATTTTCCCATGACTCAATGGTGACTCTCGTGTCTGCAGGTAAGGACTCCATACCAGCAGCACTTGCCCATTTATCTACTAACTCATTAGCAACTTTCCCTGGATCTGAGTGAGCAATGAATTTAGTCTTACAACCCCTGACTTTATTTACTGCTCTCCATATGTCTTTAAGGTTCTTAGTATTACCAATGGCCTGAGCAAAGTCTTGCCAGTATCTGTCCCGCGCCTCCTTCCTCACCTGACTGCATTCCCTAGCCACTTCCAACATTGTATTTTTCTCTTCATCCCTCCTTCCATTTTTTAACCATGCTTTATGCGCACCCCGTAGCATTCTCTCCCATCCCTTGACTTGCTGATCATTGGAATATTTAAATTTCTTAGGTCCGTGCGTCTTGCTTCCCCTGCCCCCGTTATTTTCCCTCTGTACTAATTTCTCTATGTTCACGACCATGTCCTCGTAAAAACTATCAACGCAGAGCGGCGTGTAATGTTGATACCAATCTCCCATATTTTGAATAAAATAATTTTTCATATCTTTCTTAATATTTAGCCTTTTCCTTTGAAAGTGGACTTGTTTTTTCCCCAGTGGTAATTCAACGTTCAAGGCAAAGTGGTCACTAAGTAGTTCCCGAACAACCCGAGCCTCCCCCATAATCCCCTGAGAGTTTAAAACGCAGGCATAGTCAAGCCGTCCTCCCTTGATGTGAGTTGGTTCATTGTTTCCCAATAGACAGGTATCTGGATGATCTTGTAGAAACTGTAACCACTTGACCCCATTAGCATTAATACTACCCACTGTCCCAAGGCTTGTGTGCCGAGCATTAAGGTCCCCAATGACCAGTGAAGGATTAGTATAAATGCAGTCAGGTAAATAGTTAGCGTCGAAGCAGTTCCTGGATACATACAAATTAACTACAATAAATTCCCCTTCCCTTAATGATAATTTAACACAAACACTCTCTATACCTTGCGTTTTTGATGGCGGTTCTACTAACTCTGCTGGTATGGAGTTCTTAACATAAATCGACGTGCCTCTGATGTTATTTGCAGCGAAGAGGTGAAACCCTTTATAGCCATTTAATTTCAATAATCCTTCATTCCTATCCCCTGTCTCCTGGAGAGCTACAACATCAATATCATTTCCCATCACATAACAATGAACATCTGTAACCCTGTTTCTCAAACCATTAACATTCCATGACAACACTTTCAGTCTAGGGTGATCCATTATTAATCAATTCATTGCTTAAGTCATCCCCAATAAGTTCACTAAATGATAGCCATACCTTGTATAACATCTCCCACCTCCTCCCAAGTTCACCAGTAAAAGCGACATTGCGATTCTCAAGAGATTTTTTCAGCCCTGAGATGTCCATTATTGGCCCAAATGATTCCTTCATTTTATGTGTAATTATAGGGTTCTTCCTTTCACTACGACTACCATCATTCACACACACTTCACTTTCCTTCATTTCATCACTCAATATTTCATCTTTGTCCTCAACCACTATATCCTGATTATCCTTCACCGTTTTGTGATTTTCCTTGACCTCCTGAACGTTTAATTTAGCCTCGATGGACTCGATTCTCTGCCCCAGATTTTGGAGGAACTCACCAACTTTTTTAAGTTCAGCCCACACTTCCTTGACCATATTATTATGACCCTCTCTCTGAGCCACAGTAGCCACTTCACTCACCGTTACACTGTCACTGCCGGAGTCCTGAGTGGTGGCGTGGCTGCTTGTTGCTGGAGCCTGCCTAAGTAAAGGTGACTCCTTTACCCACGCATTCGTCCGGTTCACTGGCACTGTTTGGGGCAGACTGTTTTGCTGTGCTCCCGGTGTCTGGGTAAGAGCTCTTGCTTGCTCTGTAACATTCACCGGCCGGAGAACAGCCATACTCGGCCTCTTGCTACACACAGCCGAGCTCGCATTGTGAACACCTCCACAGTTGCAGCATCTGGGAACTATTTTCTCACCCAGATTCAGTCTGTTTCTACACACAGTAGAGAGGTGAGACTTTCCGCAGAAACGACATCGTGGATCATTTTGACATCTCCAGGATTTATGCCCCCATCTGCAGCATTTCAGGCATATTATGGGCTCTTCCACATACTTTGCTACATGCCTGTAGCCAGCCCCGGTGATGAACACTTTTTCGGGTACGTCACCTCTCACTAGAGCCACCACCTGACTCCTAGCTTCACCTTTAATAAGGTGACGCTTGGCCCACACAAATCGTTGGTCGTCGAGTATAAACTCGGGGTCCAGAATCTGAGGGTATTTATAGATAATTACCTTCGTCAGCTTCTCGTTCCCCTCCGGTATTTCCATAAGAATTCCATCGTATCCTTGCTGGGTAAGATACTCCACTGCCTCCATAGAACCTACCGTTAAGTAAGGTCTGTTTACACCTTCCTTCAGCAGGGGCTCGAACTTGCGGTGTTCTCTTCCGAGTTTGACGGTCCACAGCAGCTTCTGATGATAGGCCAGCGTGCATGAGGCAGGGAAGAGAAGCCTCCATCTCCGCTGATCCTCACCTTCCTGACATCGTTCCGTCCGTTTGTCTGCATCAGTCTCGGCGTCGTTCTTCATTCGTTTATCGTTTCCGTTAAGTGTATTACTGTCCACACTACGCCTTGCCTCCTGTCTTCTTCGTTTCTTCTTATTCCTTGTCAGAACTTCTTGAAACACGCCCTCCTCGTCTGACTGGCTGCTTTCAGAGTCCATGTTAATAACGCCGTGAGAAGTAGCCATGTCTTCTGGTGACTGAGTCTCCATCTCAGTACCCAGCATGGGGGGAGGGGGGGGGGAAGGTGCGGAGCAGGTATCTTGACCCGACCGCGTCCCAGGTAAGACTCTGGGTGCCGGTTAGCAGTACCCTGCCTGGGATTACCTGAGTGCGAGTCCTCTTATAGTAAACGCTCGGGACCCTGGGAATTCTCTGGGGGCGCGTGGGTCCGATGGATGTGACCCCAGAGTCCCCCCTCGCTTCCAGCGAGTTTGAGGGTTGCTCTCACCCTTTGTCTCTGGGTGACTCTGTTTTGCCTCCGTCTGCTGCCTGTGGGGTCAGTGACACCTTCGAACCGGTGTCCTGCGAGTTTGGTTGCTCGTTGTGGCTCGGTTACCCGGTTGTGCTGACTAAGCGGGTGCGGGCAGCAGGGGCGTTGCACTTTGAGCCTTGGTGGTGGCAACGTTCTCGTGGTTTACTCCCCGGGAGCCCCGGGGCTGCCCCGTTTTGGTTCGTGTTGGGACTTGGGGGTGTTGGTTGCTTCGGTTCCATGCACGCCCCCTTGTCTTTTCCCTGGATCCCCCTTCCTGCCTGCATCCGGTTCCTTACCGTCTGTTGGTTCGGGGCGGGGTTTTGATGGTGTTGAGACTTGGGCAGTCTCGGGGAATTCCCCTTCCGGGGTAGTGACGGGGGCATTTGAGCCTGTTCCTCCAGCCATGTTGTAAGAGTCTGCCAGTGGGCTCCCTTCCTTAGTGTTCTCACGGCTGCCCCGGTTTTCTGGTACGGCCGGGGCTTTGGGGGAACGGCTCGGCCCCGGGGCCTGTCGTGTAGGTTCCCGGGGCTGGGGAGGGGCTGACTTGGGGGGGCCTTGGCCCCGTTGGACCCTGTGGGGTTTTCTTTATCCCCTTCTAGGCAGGGCTTGTGGTTACGCGGAGTGGGGCTCTTTCCTCCCCACTCGCCGTACGTGCTGTTGGGCATCGGCCCCTTCCCGGGCTCGGTTCCTTGGCCTTCGGTTGTCGGTTGGTGCCGTCCTGTGGGTGGATGTTTCCTCCCGCCGTTTTTGGGACGGTGTTTTCGTCATGTTTCCCCGTTCTTGGGGTTCTACGTGACTTCTGGTCTTGGGTGCGCCTGCGCCTTTGTGTGCCTTCGGGTCTAGTGTTGTCTTCTGTGTTCTCGAGGGTTCGGGAAGGTTTTCGCTGCTTCCCACATTATTGGAACGTCTGTCGGCTCCATTGTCCTTGTCGTCGTTTTGGGTTACTTGTGGGCCGGTTGGGCTACTTGTAGCCTTGTTGGGCTGCTTGTGGCCTGTTTGGGTTCCTGTCTGGGCTCTGTCTTCGCTTCGTTGGCCGGTTTTATTGTTCCTACTTCCTCTTTTGGCTACTTTTCTAGTGCAGTAGTCCTGGTTGGCGCCTTCCCGCAGAGAGGGTTGTGCGGTTCGGCCAGCGTGTCATGTGCATGCGCCATGGTTTGTTTTGGTCTGGGCGGTGTTTCAGTGCTGGTGTTTTGCGCCCTTTTTTTGCTAAAGTGCTTCGCCTCTTGCTCTTCTCCCTGGCTGCGGTATGTGCCCCTTCGCTCTGGGGGTGTCCTGGTTCCCAGTTGTGGGGAGGACACAGAGGTTTTCCCTGTGTCATGGGTGTGGGCCGCCTCCTTCGCCTCTACCCTTCGGGTCCGGCTCTGGCGTCTTCACCTGGCGGTGCTCCCAGGTTCTTCTGGGCACGGTTGAGTTGTGTCAAGTTCGTGCCACCGTTCGCCAGGTGAGTTTCTGCGGTCTGGCGTCTTTTGGCCGGGCGCTGGATGCAGTGTTGTTTATATACCTGTCTATTTAGGTATATTTTTGTACGACTGAGACCGTTCGCACACCAGTGACTGTCCCTCTTTCAACCCTTCCTGTCCCCCTCATGTGCATGTCCAACCCATGCTAGAGTCATTCAGGGGACCCACCTTTTTTCATGTTGTGAGGTGTGGGGGTTGTGGGGTTGGTTCTGTACTCACCTGGTAAGGCTCCTGGCTGTGCTTGTAGGGTTTGAGCTCTGGCTCTTGAGTCCCGCCTATCTGGTAGAACTTGCGGGATAGTACCAGTGGAGTGCAGTGGTGCTATAGGCACAATTGGGGAACACAGTATAACCATCAGAGGTCTGCGGTTGTTACACGACCTACTTGCGAGCATAAGCCTTATTGCTAGTATGTCCGTGGACTTCCGGGGCGCACTAGCCTGTTTTCGAATAGAAGTTCCGGCCCATCCTAGTTGTGGGGGTATGTGGGCCTGCGGGCCGCTCCTAGCAGCTGCCTGGTGGGCCACCCTCTGGCCGGTCTAGCCTGGCCTCGGGCCGGGCTTGGGGTGTAAATGAGCTCCCAGTACCCCATCCAGCAGGTATCGAGTGGGGTTTCTCCGCCGTCGGTCGCCTGGTGTGCAGGCTTCTGGGCCTGCTGGGTTTTGTCGTGTGTCTTTTGGCCCTGCTTGGGGTCTGCCTGCTCCGTTCTCTGCCTTTGCAGAACCGAGTTGCTATTTACATATTGCATGTTGCGGTGGTGCCTGTTGCTGCTGCTGCACGTGTTCATTGGTACCGTGTTTTGCGGTGGCGTGTCCTTGTTCCTGTGTTCGGTTGTGGTGTGGCACTTTGCTACTGTTTTGTGCCTGGGGTTTGCATATGGGGGTTTGCTTGTTGTTTTTCGTGGTCTTCAGGTACCTGGTTTGGCCCTCTCATGTGCGTTGGGGTTTTCTGTCCCTGCCTGATTGTCCACCCCTGGTTGTTTTCCTGGGGTTTTTGTGCTTCTGCTCTTTCATCCTGCCTCCTCTGCAGCAGGGGTGTTCTGCGTGTGTTCCTTGGCTTCTTGGGAGTTTTTCAGCCTGTGTCCTGTGGTGTGCTTCTTTCTCTCGGTCTACTGCAGTTGCTCGTACGCCTTGGTTCGGGTACTGTTCTGGCGGCAACCCTTCCGCCTTCTTTGGTTTCAGAGCTTGCCCTGCCGGTTGTTTTTTTGGGGGTCTTGCGATGTCTCGCGTCGGACCCGTCGTTTCTGAACTCCTGGCGGGCTTGCTTGCTTTGGGGAGTTTTTCTGTTCGGCATACGTTCCATCTCCTTGTGCCGCCTGGGTTTCGGTGGTCGCGCCCGAGATCTTGCTGCGGCTCCGCCTTTTCCTGGGCTCGGAGGGGCCTTGTCGGGGCTGCTTACGTTCTGCCTCGCGGTTTTGCCTCTGGTTGGTGGTCGGGTGGCTTCGTAGTAGGTGTCCCACCTTGCGTGCTTCTCTTGGCGGCAGTATGGGGTATTTTGGCGGTCCTTCCTTTTCTTGTCCCTTCTTAGGTGGTTAGTCTTGTTAGCGTTGGCTTGGTTTTCTGGTGGGGGTTGGGGGCCGTCGTCTTGCCACATACTGTCGCCTCTTTTCGTGCGGCGCTGGCGGAGCCGCTTCGGCTTGCCACATACTGTTGCCTCTTTTCGTGCGGCGCTGGCGGAGCCGCTTCGGCTTGCTTTTGGTCTTGGTGTTGCTTCTGCACCGTTAGTAAGATGTCTCGTGCGTCGTTTCACCTCCGGCCTGTTCGGGCGCCGCTTGCACCATCCTGGTCTCTGGTCAGCGTACTCTGTCTTCTCCTCGGTTGGTAGTGCCCCTTCGGTTCCGGTGTGTTTTTTCGTCGGCTCTTTTTCCTTTTGGCATTTACCTCTGGGGGTCAGGTCGCTGAGTTTTCTTGCTCCTTCGGTTTTAGCGTTTTGGTTGTTCGGTGGCAGCAGTCTCCATCTTTTCTGGAGCGGGGTGGGGCTGCTGCGCTCTGGAGGGGTCCATGGTTTGTTGGTGCTTCGTTGGTCGGGCCGGGGGTGTGTCGTGTTTTGTGTTCAGTGGTGGCCCTCTGCTGTTGTTTGTGTGCCACGGCGTCTGTGTCCGGAGCGCGTTTTGCGTTGATCCGGTTCTGTTTTTCCCGGTTCGTGGGTGATGGTGTTCCAGGTTGTCAGCCGTGTTCTTGCGGCTAAGCTGCCTGTGTTCTTCCCTCATGCCCGTAGCGTTCATGGCTTCGCTGCTCTCGCTGCTGTCTGGGCGACGTGTCCTTGCGGTCTTTCGGGCATGGATTTTTGGTGTTCGTACGGGGGCCTTGCTGCTCGTTGTTTTCGTGTTGTTCCCGGGACTTTTCGAGGCTGTGGCGCCTTGGGTTGGCGTTTGCTGCTGGTTGTCTCACTTCCGTTGGGGGTGCGTGGTGTCCGCCTCCTGGTTCCGTCCCTTTGACCTTCCTCTGTGGGTAGTTAGCTCCGGGGAGCCGACGGGGCTTCCCCCAGAAAACCAGCATTGAATGTAATGAAACGCCATTTTCTGGGTGAGACCCGGAGGCTCCCTGGCAACCCTCCCTCCCTCCGGTCGGCGGTTTTTCGCGTGTTTTGACATCCAGCCTCAGAACTGATGGGTGGATATCCGGCGTGGGAGGTATGGGGCTCCCCCTTCCCCCTCCCGGGGAAGGGGGAGCTGCTCAAACAGCGGCGCGGTGACGTATGACGTCATACTAGTTTGCTGCTTTTCTGTTGAGGAGTTCTATCAACTAGTTCGGCTTTAGGTAGCAATTTTCATCAGAATAGGGGTTTGTTTTGGAATGCTTACCTTTCTGGATGCTTGACCCGGTCGATGGCAGACATAGAATGCTTCCAACCACACGGGGGTTTCTATAGGCCATTGCTCCCCTTGCCCCTCTGAGGGGGCCAGGTTCTGGCCGTGGTCCCCAGTAGGCCCTAGAACTCCATACACATGACTGATGCCAAAGTCTGACATTAGCATATCAGCCTGGTAAAGCTCCGGGGAGCCTCCGGGTCTCACCCAGAAAACGGCGTTTCATTACATTCAACGCTGGTTTTTTCACCACCTACGAGTCCAAAAGTGACCATATCCAACTATTTTTATACTACAAACAACATAATTTGAATTGCCTTGCCACATATAATTATTAAATATTCAACTAGAAACCTCAACTTACCTTGTTGGTGTTCGTCGTCTTGATTGATGCCACTCATCTTGAAATTAAGAATTCTTAACAATTTACGTAACCTATACTAACACAACACTAAAATGAACACTTAAAATTACTGTACAGTTCATTAGGCAAAGTTAGTTTTGACTGCCAGCTGCTGAAGCCTCACTGGTTGAAAGCATTTGGGTTGCCTGTGAGGCCTCGCTTGAAGGCGCTTGCATGCGCCTCACTTGTTAAAGGCGCTTGCTTGCGTCTCGCTTGTTGAAGGCATTTGGCTGCCTGTGACGCCTCACTGGTTGAACAACACGTAACTTGTCTTCAATTGCTAGGACAACCTTCTTCCTCTTAAAACCTCCAGAACAACTGATGCTGCTACCAGACATAGTGTTGGCCAAAAATGTTTAAAGTTAATATGAAAATAAAAAAGTTATTTAAAAAAAATATTTCACTAATGGCGCAGCACTGTGGTATAACACGAGGGATGGGAGCACATGGGTTGATCAGTGTTGGACGGGTCCACTTGGGGCAGCTATAGCACGTTATGTAGGCCGCCAGGAGGAAAAAAACTCAATATTTTTTAAGGAAACTTCAGCCTGTGCGCATTGCTTTTAGAAAACTTATTTATTACATAATTACTAGTACTTATTTCATTTGTTTTTGGCTATGATTAATTGTTCTAAAATTAATGGTAATTCCTGTACCCAGGTGTTCTCTCCCGACGCTCCCTTCCCACCCCACCCCCTCCTCCACCATGCGTCTAGAGCCACAGGCAGACGGAATTAGTACGGCTGAATTTTTATCCGGCCAAACCAGCTTTTATCCGGTTCCTGTGGCTATTTTGTGATATTGTGATAACTTTATCCGGTCACGATTTTGGCCGTATAAGGGCGTTTTCCGGATGTTCGAATCCAGGATAATCACGGGATTACAGTGTGTGTGTATGTATGTATGTATATAGATACACACTGTGTATAGAACCAGTGAAGAGCAGAGGTGCCATAGGCACAATCAGAGAACACTGTATAAACATCAGGGGTCCGCGGTTGTTCAACGTCCTCCCAGCAAGCATAAGAAATATTGCCGGAACAACCGTGGACATCTTCAAGAGGAAACTAGATTTATTCCTCCAAGGAGTGCCGGACCAATCGGGCTGTGGGGGGTATGTGGGCCTGCGGGCCGCTCCAAGCAACAGCCTGGTGGACCAAACTCTCACAAGTCAAGCCTGGCCTCGGGCCGGGCTTGGAGTAGAAGAACTCCCAGAACCCCATCAACCAGGTATCAACCAGGTATATGTCATACCTAGTAGCCAGAATGCAATTCTAGGCCTACTATGCAAGGCCCGATTTGCCTAATAAGCCAAGTTTTCCTGGAATAATGTATTTTTCTAATTTTTTTCTTATGAAATAATAAAGCTATCCATTTCATTATGTACGGGTTAAATTTTGTTAAATTTCAGTTAAAACTAACGTTGATATATGACCGAACCTAACCAAACCTAACCTAAACTAACAAAACTAAATCAATAATTTGTTCTTAATATAATATAATACTAATAATGTTTAAAATCAATAGGAAACAATTTATTGAAAATAAAGACAATCATTCGGCTTGTTAGGCAAATCGGGCCTTGCATAGTAGGCCAGATGCAGAGGAGCACTCTGCATCTGGCGTACAGGACGCCTTAACCACTCGTTCAACACGAGGTTTCAGTTGCATATATGCCTGGAGACCGTTCAGGCTTGTTCGCGCGTGCGTGTGTGTGTGTGTATATATGTATATGTGTATATATATATACATGCATGCATGCCAGCACACATTTGCATTAGGAAAAATTGCACCTGACGTACGAAGGGAGTCCTTGCTAGTGCTGGGTGCCAGAGTAGGCTGGCACTCAGTAGGCTGGTCCTGTAGGCCTACTGTGAAACCATACCAAAAACTTTTGAATTTTAGTTTTCTTCGTTGTGCGCTGCTTCATTATAATGTCTTGCATGCCCTTTAGGTGTTGATAATAATCTGCCAGCTCTTCACCATCCCCCACCACAGACACCGTCCCCCACCACCGACACCATCCCCCACCACCGACACCATCCCCCACCACCGACACCATCCCCCACCACCGACACCATCCCCCACCACCGACACCGTCCCCCACCACCGACACCATCCCCCACCACCGACACCATCCCCCACCACCGATACCATCCCCCCCACCACCGACACCACCATTTGTTATGAATTCTTCATTTTGACTTCATAATATATTAATTAAAGCAGTGTTACAAGCAACTGAAATGGTAAAATATTCTCGTTTAGTACGGGGTGTATTAAGGCAGCAGCAGGGAGAAGGCCAGACTTGGAGGCGTCTCATTCAACACGCTCAACAAAAAAAAAAATCCCATAGAGGCTAGCTGACTTCCTAGCCCCCCTAATACATCCCCCTCACCACTGACACACCCATTTATTATGCATTCTTCATTTTGACTAAGGAATATGATAGAGCGATGTGTTACAAGCCACTGATGGTAAAAATATTTCTCTCATAATTTTGTGAAAAGCATCGAGTATAGTATCGTGGCACCCACGTGGTTCCGAGTCGGCAGAGATAGGCCAGACTGGGTGCACACATCTCCACTCACACCCTCCTTCCCTGATGCGGTCCCCCCCCCTCCTCCCCTAATACATCCCCTCACTATTGACACCCTCATTTATTATGAATTCTTCATTTTGACAATGGAATATGATAGTGATGTGTTACAAACAACTGAAATGGTAACATTTTCTCAGCTAATTTGGTGAAAATCAGACGGTGAGTGAACTATCGAGGTGGAAGCATGGAGGCGCCAGCCACGTGTTGCCAACTAGCTGATAACCAGAGCTCACCACTGACACCTACCTGACACCACCTGCCACCCCTGACACCAAACCCCCCCCCAACTACCGACACCAAACCCCCAACTACCGACACCAAACCCCCAACTACCGACACCACTTGCCCCCAGACTTCCTCACCAACGTCGCAACCTGCCTCCCCTGACACCATTTTATCATCCTTCAACCATTTCTCACTGGAAACAATGGGTAAGCAAAATATAATACAGTACTTTACAACTGTTTACACTTTGGTGAATCATAATTGATGACAGTGGCTGTCATCAACTATGACAACTCGGTCTCGGTGATCTCTTGGACGAAAAATCCTCCAGTAACCTTGTAGTATTTATTAAGGAATATTGATTGGTAAAAGATTTATTTCTATTTAACAAATTATATAGCTGTTTATTGGAAATAATTTTATACAGCTGCGATCAGCTGTTCCAGTAAACAAAGTAATGAACAAGATTCCATTACGAATATCTATTTTCATCTAATGTCATTTAGGTTAAATGATTTGCATAGCGAGAAATGATCTGCTGTTACCTAAAGTACGTTATAGTGACGGAAAATAACGTCGGTAATGTTTCCATCCATTTGGAAATTTGAATAAAATATTGTGCATTATTCCCTAAGTTTCCAACATTCGGGGCTAGGTGGTGAACACGTCACTAGCAGGAGACTTAGCATAGACACACGCCATTACAATTTGGTGCCCTGGAGCTAATCCTTATTATCGGCCAAATTGAAGAGCATCCGTGCATTTTTTTTTTTTCCAGGGAAATTCCTGTGCGAGCCCTAAGCCTCTCTGGCTGGCCCACTAAGTGTTACTTATTTCTGTTTTACTTAGGCGGAGTGTGAGAATTTGACCCGTATGGTCGCTTTAGTAAGATTTTGCCCAATGTGTTTAACAACTTCTGCTCTGTTGAATCAAAGTTGAAATCTTATTGGGTTTGTAACTGCACTGTTAGATAAAGTTCCAGTGGTCTGTTGGGCATTTCTCCAGTGCTGACATTTCCTCTCATCTTCGGGAACCTGTAAGCCTATTTCCCATGCACATGGGTATCCAAGCCTGATGCGATGTAAGTGTACTTCTGTTGCTCTACTGCTCCCATTCATCAAAATAAGTGGTTCGAAGTTAGTTGAATTCTTGAACCAACCTGCAGATCCTGATGTTGCAACTGCTGTGTTGTGGTTACTGTACATATGTGTTTTTCTATTTCTAATTACTTTCTTAATCTGTGATAGATTGGTATATAAATGTCTACATTTCTTTGCTTAGTTGCAAGCATTAACGAGCTTCAGATCGATTCGGCAGTTTTCATAGATTACGGACACCACGTCCGGCAAGGCTGAGTATGATTGTGGCTGGCCACAATCATACTAATTTGGCCATTTTTTTGTTTGTTGGTTCCTTGTCATTATGCAGCATGTAAACCAAATAACTCTCGTGAGTGTAAATTTTATGGCCAATCCACTTTAATTTCTTGAGTAATTGTAAATATATAAACTCTTGAAAGGAAATTACATGTGATTAATATTTCAGCATGAAGATGGCGGCAAGGAAAACGTAAGTCAGCCGGTAGAATCACGTGTCGCCAGAGATAAGAGTCAAACTGGATTAGACTGGTTGTAAAGCTGCTGGACGTATTCTTCGTTCATCTTTGGCAGCTAAGCCTCTTATGTTTTCTATTTAATAGTTCTCATTGATACATGCATTAATCATTTCTGATAATCTATTAAATTATTATTTCTATATTATATGTAGACTAACATTATAGAATTTACCCCCCCCCCTTCCCCCAAAGATGTGCAAGGGAATTGCTCTACTTTCAACACTTAAGCGCGCCCAGCATGTGCGCCTCATATTTAGAGGTCATGCCCCCAGCGTGCTGGCGAGCGTGCGGCGACACTGAAATGTGTATACTTGTTTCAATTTTCTCACCTTAATTCTCGTGCTACGTCGTTCGTTTTGGTATCATTTTGTTCACAATAGAATTCCCTACAGGTGTATATACATATAATGTCCAAAAGCCCGGCGTGACTCCCCCACAGCAAGTTACCCATGAATGAGCACCACTTTGCACACCACAGCCTAATGTGTATACTCGTTCAGTTTGATAACATCAATTTTCGTCTTACATCTTTCATTTTGGAATCAAATTGTTTGCAATATAAAGGCGCGTATCTTAAAACTAGTCCCATAATAAGAGAGCAATAACTAGAATTTTAACAAATATTTTAACACTTTCGCGCTTTATATTAGAGATAACTCGTCACTGGTTTTTCTTACGATTCCGCATAACTGCCTACTTTTCTCGTCAATCGAAAAAATATTTCTATAAATTCCATTTTTTAACCGAAATGGATGGGGATACTTTTGTTTTGTAGAGAATTTATTTGCGAATTTTTTGGTGCCAGAATTAATATTATATCCCATAAACTTCTATGAGTAAAAAAAAAAAAATACACAAAGTATGTTTGGGGGTGTGGCGAGCGTGTGGCAGTGGGTTCCCTTTAGCCGTTGATATATCCAACACGTGGGAAATATTTGTATGTGTTATGTATATGTCTGTGTAGGGAATTTTACTGCGATCACTGTCATACAAATTATAAAATGTTTCAACAAGTATAAACATGACAAACATCAAACGAACGAAAACAATGCGTTCGTTTCTGCCGCAAACGCATACTGAGCGACGTGGTTCTATATTTGGCGCTTCTCTTACACATGCTTTGTACAAATGTTATACAGTTCATCTTATAGAAAATTTTATTGCGAACACATTGGTATAAAAAAGAAATACGTACATAGAAAAGTAGGGTCAGGAAACGTATAAACTTTCCAAGCATGATTTCCCACCTGTGTTTTCGCCAGTGCGCTCGCGGCTAACTACTCTCCACTTCACACACTCTTGCGGGTGGGCAATTACCTATATTAAACATTCATATGCATATGTCCGTGTAGAGAATTTTATTGCGATTCCAATGATACCAAAATTAGCGATGTAGGACAACTGTAGGCTTCGCAACCATTAAGAGAGTGGAAACATTTTGTTGCTGTTTGGCGCTCTCGGCGAGTGATCTGCATAGTTTTTTATTTGGTGTTGATACTCCTTATGCTTGGGCGGCATTTTATAGGTATGCTCTTATAGACAATTTCATTGCGAACACAGTGATACCAAATTTAAATACGTGCGCCTTCAATTATTGTCAGGACAGTCAAAAGAGTGTACACTTTTTTGGTCTTACCGCGTAGGCGCGCGAAGTGCCTAAAGCATCTGGGGTATTGTTTTTTTTTGAGCGCCGAGAGCGCGAAAGTGTTAAGTTTGGATGCTCATCATCACAAAATTATTTATCTTTCCAGTATTGTGACAAATGTTCATGTTACATCATTCATTTTGGTATCTAATTGTTCGCAATCAAAAGGCGCGCATTTTAAAACTAGTCCCATAATATTAGCACACTAAATAGAATTTTAACATTTAGCCCAAAAACGTATTTATAGTCTTTCAAGTGTTTTGACATCGTTTCGTGTTACATCTTTCATTATGGTATCAAATTGTGCGCAATTTAAAGGCGCTCATTTTGAAACTATCCTAAAGTCGATCGGATAAAAAATTAATTTTATACAAACATTTTTTTGTTGGACTCGGTTTAGTCAAATCCTCGGTCTTGAGAGAAAAATTGGTGACACTTTTAGGCACCACGAGAGTACGAAAGTATTAATAGAAGTTTTACAGTCCACTTCTCTGAATTTATTTTTGAATTAAGTTCATTATTTGAAATCCATAGATCACTAGTTCTCCGAGCCCATAACATTTTTATGGTCCTCATAAATTGATGAATAATATTATGTTGAAGTGAATTCCCCCACACTGGATGCATATTGGCACGTTCCAATTTATCCGGGGTTTAGGGACTAGCTTGGTTTTGTCTTGAGGCAACAGGCTTAACGCTTTCATTGCCTTCTATTCGGATTGAATCTGGCACCTCATGTGTTCACATGCCTTACCCGGATCATGGTGACCCGTTAGCGTCTGTTAGGTGTTCGGGTACAAGCTTACCTTGGTCGACTTGCTGGTCTGGGTCTCCCAACAGGTTCGCGTGTCTGCTCGCCAGGGATTTGGTTCTTTCCTAGCTCGCCGGGTTCGGATTCTTGGTGGACTGGAGGAAGTCCCATTTGGGTCCCTCTCAGGTTTGGATTGGCTGGGTCTTGTGTGGGACTCTCGAACCGCTTCCTTGTCTCTCCCTCCTGCGGCGTTGTCATGGCTGCAGTCCTGCCTTCGACTGTTTGTGGAGGGCACCCTGGTTACTCGTCGGTTGTTTGAGCAGCTTTGAGGGAGTCTGAACTTCGCAGTGCTGGTCTACCTGTCAAGTCAGATATGACTTCGGTGGCTGTTCTGGTTCCTTCGGTCTCTCGATCGCTGTATTTGGACCCTGGGGGCCTTGCATGGGCTGTTGTCGGCTGCTGCGTCGCCAGCTTCCTCTTCGGGTTTTTCCGGGTTCAGTGCCATGGCGCCTCCCTGAACCCTCGCTCAAAATGTTCATGGATGCATTCTCTCTTGGCTGGGGTTATGTGACCCGCGCTCATCAGGCTGGCCAGGATCGGTGGGGTCCGTCCCTCTGCCGGTTTCTCAACACGGTGCGGGAGTTTGCAGCTGTGTGGCATTCGCGAGTGGTTGCAGGGCAATGATCTGGCTCCATTCAGACTGCTCCCCTGTGGTTCATTGTCTGAACCACTGGGGTTCAATGCGGTCCTTGGCTGTTTGGAGCTGGTTACTTCAGGTGACTCGTCTGCGGAGATCTTGGGGTTTGGCTTTCCTGGTGGTTCACGTTCAGGGGGTGTCAAAAGTCTTGGTGGACAGCGTATATCGGTTCATTCCCTTTCCATGGAATGGACGGTAGACACCGACTCGTTCAGTTGGCTCTGCCAGACGTAAGGGCGCCCGGAGGTGCATCGGCGTAGTCGAGGCGTTTTCCCGTGTAGTGTGGCCCCTTTCCCCGACTGCGAGGCCGTCGGGGTCAATGCCTTTCGGCTAGACTAGTCAAGGTGGGGCTACCTGTACCTCTTCCTCCCCCCCCCCCCCCAGTTTGGTTGTTGCTCTGGGTCCTGGCTTGCTTTGAGACTTACAGGAAGGGGTTGGGAGTAGTCCTGTTGACCCCTTTACAGGAAGGGGTTGGGAGTAGTCCTGTTGACCCCTTTACAGGAAGGGGTTGGGAGTAGTCCTGTTGACCGCTTTACAGGAAGGGGTTGGGAGTAGTCCTGTTGACCCCTTGGTGGCCGGCCTAGCCCTGGTTTCAGGCGCTGCTTGCTCGATGTTCAAACCCGAGGGCCTTCCTGCAGCTCCGCCTCTTTCAACAGATCAGTCTGGTATGGTATGTGGTTGGTTTGATCTTCTTTGCATCTGGTCTTTTTGATATGGATTTATCACCACTTTTTTGGTGATCAGGTGACTCCTTTGATGGTGTCCCACTTGCGAGTCTCGTCTCGATGGCAGTATGAAGTTTCCTGGCGGTCCTTTCGGCACTTTTTTTTGTCTGGGTTGTCTTTGATTTCTGATCAGTTTGTTTTGTCCGTTCTCTCAGTTGTTTCAGGACAGTTATCTTATGCCTAATACTGTCGCCTCGTATCGTGCAGTGCTGGTGGAGCCACTTCAGCTTGCATTCGAGGTGGCTGTCACTTCTGCTCTGTTCCACAAGCTTTCTCGGGCGTTGTTTCACCTGAACCAAATGAACAAACCTAGTCGGTTTGTTCATTTGTAGCAGTCTCCTTTTCTGGCGAAGAATGAGTCTGCTGCTTTCTGAAGGGGTCCTTGGGTGGTTGATACTTTGTTGGTTCGGCCAGGGGTGCATCGTATTTTATCCGGTTGCGGCTCTTTGCTGTCATTTGCATGCCCACGGCCTCTGTGGCATGGGACGTGCTTTAGGTGATCCTGATTTGATTTCTTCCCTGTTCTAGGGTGCAGGTCTTCCAGGTCGTCGTCCAGGATTATTTGGTCCAATCAGCTAGAGGTTTATCCCCATGCCCACGACGTTTGTTAGTTTGCGGCTTTGGCTGCTGTTTTGGTAATGTCTTGGGCTTACATTCGCTCATGGGGGCTTTTGGAGGTCAAACAGGGTCCTGGCCGCACAGTACCGTGTGTGTTCCTGGCCCTTCTCGGGTGTGTGTTGCCTTGGGTCACAGGTTGCAGCTAGTTGTCTTGACTTAGAGTTGAGGAGCGAGTGACGGCGGCCTTGCGGGTAAGTCCTTTTTTCATTTATCTTTGGTTAGGTAGCTCCGGGAAGCCGAAGTGACTCTCCACAGAAAACCAGCGTTGAATGTAATGAAGCACCATTTTCTGGGTGAGACTTGGAGACTCCCTGGCATCCCTCTCTCCTACCGGTCTGCGTTTTTTTCGCATTTTTGATATTCATCCTCTGAACTGAGGTGAGTAGCCGGCGTTGAGGTCTGGGCCCCCCATCCCCCCTCCTTGAAGTTATCTTGAGATGATTTCGGGGCTTTTAGTGTCCCCGCGGCCCAGTCCTCGACCAGACCTCCACCCCCAGGAAGCAGCCCGTGACAGCTGACTAACACCCAGGTACCTATTTTACTGCTAGGTAACAGGGGCATAGGGTGAAAGAAGCTCTGCCCATTGTTTCTCGCCGGTGCCCGGGATCGAACCCGGGACCACAGGATCACAAGTCCAATGTGCTGTCCGCTCGGCCGACCGGCCCCACGGGAAAGTGGGGTTGTGCAACAGTTGTGGAGGAGTCATGCTTGTTTGCTTGTTTTTGATTGGGGAGTTCTGCTTGCTAGTTCAGCTTTCAGTTTGGAATTTTTGGCAAGCTGTAGTTTGTTTTGGAATTCCTACCTTTCTGGATGCCTGACCTGGTTGATGGCAGACATATACTGCTTCCAATTAAACGGGGGTTGTCTATAGGCCATTGCTCCTCTTGCCTCTCTTTATGGGACCAGGTTTTGGTCATTGTCCCCAGTAGGCCTGGAACACCATTGATTGACTGTTGCCACGGTCTAATATATGCACATCAGCCCGGTTTTAGCTCTGGGGAGCCTCCGGGTTTCACCCAGAAAATGACTTTTAATTACATTCAACGCTGGATTTTTATATGTAGAGCTTCTTATTATGCCTTGTTAACCACCACCTTCCCCCCCCCCTTTCCCCCTTCACACCTGTTTCAGATGACAGCTCCAGGGTGCCCACGACAAGACACATTCCCATTTTGTCTTCTTTCTAATAGTTAAAATGCATTCCCTGATCATGGTAAAAACAAATACATACATATATATTATACATATATATTATACACACACATATATATTGTTAAATATGACCGAAAAAGTGAGATTAATAATTCGAACACGAATTTTCTTTGTTTCTTTTTACTGATGATGGTAATTGAAAATTCAATTCTCCAAAATTCAATAAAAATTAATTTTGGAGAATTGATTTTTCAATTACCATTGTCAGTAAGAAGAAACATAATATTGAAAAAATTCGTGTTAGAATTATTAATCTCACTTTTTCGGTCATGTATATACAGTATGTGTGTGTGTTATCAATATAACAGATATTTTGAGATATATTGGCAGTGATATTAGCATGGATTGGTAGCTGAATGGCTACCCAAACTACTATTTTTTATTACTGCTATATTCCGCACCAAAAGTTGCCCTGGTATGCCAAATTTCACACCTCTCTGGGCACTAGCCGTGATTTAACAAAGGGTCAAAGGTGGTAATTTTTGTGGTATTTACGCATTAATGGGACAAGAGCCCATTTAATATGGACCTGTTATTTAAGAAGCAAAGCAGATTGATCTCTAATATTTTGCAAAATGTTCATTTGGGGTCTAGGGCTATCTTACTACAAAATTTCATGGCATCTGGAGAGGGTCGATTGGAAACCATAGGTGAGTTTTTGGTGATTTGAGATGGAATGACCCCAACAGATGACCAGAAATGGCACTAGACAATTGAAGTTAATGTAGTAGGGGGGTAAAAGAAGACCCCGAAGGAACTGGATGTAACAGCAGTAGGACCAGCCATTACCATGGTTACTGAAGGAAGTTACAGGGATCTTGTATTACCCATTAACTATTGTGTTGAACATTACTCTCAAGATTGAGCTAATGGAAGTCTGGAAAAAGGCAAATGTAGTTACAGTATTCAAGAAAGGGGACAGACATGAAGCACTAAATTATAGACCGGTGTCAATAAGAAACATTCCATCAAGATTCTAGAAAAAAGATTATGTAATATTAATAACACTATTGCACTCTGTGCGCAGACTGTGAAGTCATGGTCCCGACATTTCGGGAGAGCACGCGGCGACACTGAAAAGCGTAAACTTGTTTCAGTTGTCTCACCTTAATTTTCGTGCTATGTCGTTCGTTTTGGTATTGTGTTCACAATAGAATTCCCTATAGGGGTATATGCATATAAGGTCCAAAAGCCCGCTGTGCCTCCCCACAGCAAAGTCTAAAGTCGGCAGAGTTACCCGTCAGTGCGCAAAATCAGTAAAATGTGTATACTCATTTGTTTTCTCACCTTATTTCTCATGCTACGTCGTTCATTTTGGTATCAGTGTTTGCAATAGAATTCTCTACAGGGGTATATGCATATAAGGTCTAAAAGCCTAGTGTAACTCCCTACAGCAAAGTCTGTTGGGTTGGCCAAGGTTACCCGTGAACAAGCAGCAATTGGCACACCTGCAGAGTAATGTATATACTCGTTCAGTTTGATAACATCAATTTTCGTGTTACGTGTTTCATTTTGGTATCAAATTGTTCACAAAATGAAGACAGACATTTTAAAACTAGTCCCATAATAATAGAACAATAAATGGAATTTTAACACATATTTTAACTTTTGGACACTGTTTGATGCTCATCCCTACAAAATTATTTATATCTTTCCAGTGTTTTGACATCAATTTTCGTGTTACGTCTTTCAATTTGGTATCAAATTGTGCACAATCTAAAGGCGCTCATTTTGAAACCACCCAGAAGTTGATACGATAAACATTGAATTTTTTACAAATATTTTAAAACATGATGCAAGCCGTAGTCACTCCTCAGAATTGGGAGAAAAATGAGTGATGACGGGTGGCGGCCACGAAGTGCGATAGTGTTAAGGGAGCGTCAACTTTTTAACTGAATCACGACCTGGTTTCAGAAAGGGAAAATCATGCTTAAAAAACTTGATTGAATTCTATGACAAGCTTATCAAAATAAGACAAAACAAGAGGAATGAAGGATGGGTAGACTGAGTCTTTGTCAAAAAGCTTATGAAAGTTTGTCACAAGAAGGCTAATAGACAAGTTGGAGAGACTAGTGGGGATAACAGGAAAGGCACTGGACATGGTACAGGAGTACTTGACCAACAAGAAACAGACGGTCATAGAGAGGTTTTGTCTGCCTGAGGAGAAGTAGAAAGTGGTGTTCCCCAGGGCTATGTCCTAGGACCTTTTATTACCACCACTGACCAGAAGCATTATGGTCAGAATGCCTTCAGTAAAGATGTGCACAGAATGCAACAAGTAGATTACCACTAGAGCTTCCAGTGCCAACTATGTTCAGCAGCCATACACAGTAAATGTGCCAATATGGCAAATAATGCCAGGAGAATTGGTTCCAGAGACCACTCAGTGTACTGGTTCTGGGAAAAGGATAACATTACTGTCTTGAAGATGATTGTAATTCTCAATAAAACCCCAGCAGCGCGGCAGGAAATCACTTCTAACAGCCTGCGCAGAAATCTTGAATGTTTTCAAACGAATTGTCAAGGACACCCAGGTAGAACAAGATTTGGAGCTACATCTCGGTGCGCTTGGATCTGGATTGGCGCTGGTGCCGGATGTGACATTGGCGCTGTTGGCACCGGACACGACGTTGGCGCCAGGGTTTTTGAAACAAACAAAACAAGGATCCAAGACCTGCCGACATTATAAATGGGGTATCTGTAAATATAGGATATCGGGGAGAACAAATGAACAATGTAAATATCATCCCAGAAAGTGCAGGAACCTTTTTAGTACAGGTAAATGTACTAAAAGCTGCGATTTCTTTCATCCAGAACTGTGCAAGAACTCTTTAAATAAGAATGACTTTCAACACAATGTCCAGCCTTTCACATAAGGTACCAGGCAAATAAGACCGACAAACTACCTCGATGAAAGCCGCCACAATACTATTTACCAGGATGATTTTTTAGCGAGAGAGAGTGAGTGAGAAGAATGGCTAAAAAATGTCCAGACATTACCACCAACTCGGTCAAATGCTAGAGATGACTCAAACGCAGTGGCGGCCTTACCAGATCCTCGGATATTGAAACCAAGTACTGTAAAGCATCCAGCACTTCCACAAACATAACATAATTTTTATGTGCCAACATTCAGGGTATAAAAAGATACATATCTAGCGAAGTGCACTTCATAGCTGGCCTGCTACATGAGGCAAATGCAGTATTTGCAGCCCTAACAGAAACTCGCATCAAGGACTACCATGATGGTGAAATATGGATCTCGGAGTACAATCTTTTCAAATGTGACAGGAAACACAGGGTGGGGTCAGTCTGTACATCACACATCACATCACTGAGCTGCTAAACACCACAAATGATGTGGTGGAAGTGCTGATAATCAAAATAGTGATCTTAAAAGTAGTTATTGTCCTTGTATATATGTCACTGTCACTGGAGGCAAATCATCAGCAGTTTAGATAAACTAATGAAAATAGAACACTGCTTAGAAAACCTCACAAATCCAGCCCCGAACATCATCCAGCTTGGGGACTTCAACCTACGGCACCTGAAATGGAAGCACCTGGCTAATACAGTTATATCAAAGAATACCAGGAAGTAGCCTAAATGGACAGTCACATGCAAATGACCTGCAATGAATGTGTGACAGGCTTGCCTTAAATCAACAAATAGTAGAACCAACTAGGAAGTAGAACACGCTGGACCACATTTTCACTAATGATGAATTGATCAGGAACATAATGATTACAAATACCTGTTACTCTGATCACAACTTAATTGAAGTTCTGACAAGCATGGGAAATAGATCTTCAAAACCAGTCCCGATTCCCAGTGGAGGAGATTTCAGCAAATTCAACTTCAATAATAAACAGATAAACTGGGTGCAAATAAACCAAGACTTCACAGAAATAAGCTGGGAAGAACAACTAGGAAATGCAAACCTGAACCAGTGCCTGGAAAAAATAAGTGCAGTAGCACTAAAAATATGCTCAAACAGCATACCCCCCCTAAGAAAAAGAGGAAGAGATGCAGATTGGAATTGGAACGTCGTTCCCTCTATAGGCGAAGAAAACGAATCGTGGAACAACTTGTCACACCCTCTCTCAATTTCCTGACTAACAGAACCCAATGTGTAATAGTCAACAAAATAAAATCCGGTCCATCAACTGTGAAGAGCTCAGTCCCTCAGGGTACTGTGCTTGCTCCAGTACTTTTTCTCATCCCCATATCGGACATCGACACGGCCACAATCTACAGTACTGTATCATCCTTTGCAGATGACACTAGGATTTTTATCAGAGTAGACAACGTAGAGGATACGGCAAACCTCTAATCAGATGTAAATCGGGTCTTTCTATGGGCTACAGAAAATAATATGGTGTTTAACGAAGGTAAGTTCCAGCTCATGCGCTATGGAAAAAATAGATATAAAAACGGAAACCACGTACAAAACTCGGTCAGATCATAACATAGAACGAAAAAGCAATGTAAAGGATTTGGGTATACTCATGTCAGAAGACCTTACCTTTAAAGAACACAATAATGTAGCCGTCACATCTGCAAGAAAAATGACAGGTTGGATAACAAGAACCTTTCACACTAGAGATGCTGTACCAATGTTATACTCTTAAAGATGCTAGTGCTCTCTAGAGTGGAGTACTGCTGCACAATGAGAGCCCCTTTCAAAGCTGGAGAAATTGCTGACCTGGAGAGTATGCAGAGATCCTTTATTGCTAGAATCCACTCGGTAAAACATCTAAACTATTGGGACCGACTAAAGAGCCTAAATCTGTATTCTCTTGAGCGCAGGCTTGAGAGATACATAATAATTTACATGTGGAAAATGGGAGAGGTGCTGGTCCCTAACCTGCACACAGAAATAATCACATGAGACCAGGAGGCATGGCAGGATGTGCAGAATACCCCCGTTGAAGAGCAGAGGTGCAATAGGTACTCTGGGAGAGAAATCTATCAACATTAGAGGCCCGAGACTGTTGAACCCGCTTCCACTACAAATGTGGGGCATTAATGGCCGACCCCTCAGTGTTCAAAAGAGAACTCGATAAGCACCTTTCAAAGGATACATGATCGACCAGGCTGTGATTCATACGCCAGGCTGCGAGCAGCCACGTCCAACAGCCTGATTGACCAGTCTAGCAATGAGGAGGCCTAGTTGACGACCGGGCCGCGGGAAAGCTAAGCTCAGGAAGCACCTCAAGGTAAGATGATGTTTTTCAGGATTCGGCAGATAAATGACTGCTGGAATTTAATCCAAATAAGTGTAGAGTAATGAAAATGGTTAAGGGGATAAGGGTTAAGGCAGATACAAAAAACAATAAGAGAAAAAGACCTGTGATATACTCTCAACAAGTATAAGATTAGATCATGAGAACAGGATACCAGCAGCATATGGGAGGGCTAGCAAACCTAAGAATCTCGGTTATGAATCTAAACAAAGGAGGCTTTCAAGTCCATGCGCATTTTCTGAGACCATTAGTTGAATAAACAGATGTAGCATGGAATACCCACCTTGTGTAGTATACACGATCTTGAAGTTCAGAGGTTTGCAACTAGATTAGTACCAGAATTGAGAGGCCTCTGCTATGATGACAGGTTGAGAGAACATGGCCCACACAATCTTACAGAGAAGAAACAGGGAATATAGTAACTACATTCAAGATCTTGAAGGGAATAGATAAGGTGGATAAAGAAAGCGTTGAAAAATGGGGGTGGAGGGGGGAGAATATAGGGACATAAGTGGAAGCTGGACACAATAGTCAAAGAGCTGTAAGAAAGGTCTCGTTCCCTGTACACGTGGTCGGCTAGTGACATGTTCTGAAGGAATAGATTCTTGAAGCAAATTCTATCCATAACTTTAATGTTTTCATCGTATTTCTTTTTAATGTTGAGAGTGTAATTAGCACTCCAGGATATGTGGGGCATAAAGAGCTAGAGCCTAGCTATCTCATAGTTAGTAATGGGCAAGCACTTTCTTCCTCCATCTATCCCTTGTCTCTCCTCGCTTCCTCCCTCCCATCGTTCCCCCTTCTTCCTTCCTCCCTCCCATCGTTCTTCCTCTGCTTCCTCCCTCCCATCGTTCCCCCTTCTTCCTTCCTCCCTCCTTGCCTTTCTCCCTCCCCCCCCCTTGTTTTCTCCCTCCCACCCCCTTGTTTTCTCCCTTCCCCCCCTTGTTTTCTCCCTCCCCCCCTTGTTTTCTCCTTCCCTCCTTCCCCCCTTGCCTTCTCCCTCCCTCCCCCCCTTGCCTTCTCCCTCCCTCCCCCCTTGCCTTCTCCCTCTCTCCCTCCCCCCCTTGCCTTCTCCCTCCCTCCCCCCCTCCCCCCCTTGCCTTCTCCCTCCCTCCCCTCCCTCCCTTCCCCCCTTGCCTTCTAACCCCTCCCTCCTCCCCTTGCCTTCTCCCTCCCTCCCCCCCTTGCCTTCTAACCCCCCCTCCCTCCCTCCCTCCCCCCCCTTGCCTTCTCCCTCCCTCCCTCCCCTTGCCTTCTCCCTCCCTCCCTCCCTCCCCCCCTTGCCTTCTCCCTCCCTCCCTCCCTCCCCCCCTTGCCTTCTCCCTCCCTCCCTCCCCCCCTTGCCTTCTCCCTCCCTCCCTCCCCCCCTTGCCTTCTCCCTCCCTCCCTCCCCCCTTGCCTTCTCCCCCCTCCCTCCCCCCCTTGCCTTCTCCCTCCCTCCCTCCCCCCCTTGCCTTCTCCCTCCCTCCCTCCCTCCTCTCCCTCCCTCGCTCCCTCCCCCCCCTTGCCTTCTCCCTCCCTCCCTCCCCTTACCTTCTCCCTCCCTCCCTCCCTTACCTTCTCCCTCCCTCCCTCCCTTACCTTCTCCCTCCCTCCCTCCCCCCCTTGCCTTCTCCCTCCCTCCCTCTCCCCTTGCCTTCTCCCTCCCTCCCTCTCCCCTTGCCTTCTCCCTCCCTCCTTCCCCCCTTGCCTTCTCTCTCCCTCCCCCCCTTGCCTTCTCCCTCCCTCCCTCCCTCCCTCCCCCCTTCTCCCTCTCTCCCTTCTCCCTCTCTCCCTCCCCCTTCTCCCTCCCTCCCCCTTCTCCCTCCCTCCCTCCCCCCTTCTCCCTCCCTCCCTCCCCCCTTCTCCCTCCCTCTCTCCCTCCCCCCTTCTCCCTCTCTCCCTCCCCCTTCTCCCTCCCTCCCTCCCTCCCTCCCGCCTTCTCCCTCTCTCCCTCCCTCCCTCCCGCCTTCTCCCTCTCTCCCTCCCCCTTCTCCCTCCCTCCCTCCCTCCCTCCCGCCTTCTCCCTCTTGCCTTCTCCCTCCCTCCCTCCCTCTCCCTCCCTCCCTCCCTCCCCTCCCTCCTGCCTTCTCCCTCTTGCCTTCTCCCTCCCTCCCTCTCCCTCCCTCCCTCCCTCCCCTCCCTCCCGCCTTCTCCCTCCCTCCCTCCCCCCTTGCCTTCTCCCTCCCTCCCTCCCCCCTTGCCTTCTCCCTCCCCCCTCCCCCCCTTACCTTCTCCCTCCCCCCCTCCCTCCCTCCCCCCTTACCTTCTCCCTCCCCCCTCCCCCCTCCTCCCCTTGCCTTCTCCCTCACTCCCTCCCTCTCCCCTTATCTTCTCCCTCTTTCCCTCCCTCCCCCCTTACCTTCTCCCTCCCTCCCTCCCCCCCTTACCTTCTCCCTCCCTCCCTCCCCCCCTTACCTTCTCCCTCCCTCCCCCCTTGTCTTCTCAATCCCTCCCTCCCCCCTTGCCTTCTCAATTCCTCCCTCCCCCCTTGCCTTCTCAATCCCTCCCTCCCCCCTTGCCTTCTCAATCCCTCCCTCCCCCCTTGCCTTCTCAATCCCTCCCTCCCCCCTTGCCTTCTCCCTCCCCCCCCTTGCCGTCTCCCTCCCCCCCCTCCTTGCCGTCTCCCTCCCCCCCCTCCTTGCCGTCTCCCTCCCCCCCCTTGCCGTCTCCCTCCCCCCCCCCTTGCCGTCTCCCTCCCCCCCCCTTGCCGTCTCCCTCCCCCCCCTCCTTGCCGTCTCCCTCCCCCCCCTCCTTGCCGTCTCCCTCCCCCCCCCTTCCTTGCAGTCTCCCTCCCCCCCCTCCTTGCCGTCTCCCTCCCCCCCCCTCCTTGCCGTCTCCCTCCCCCCCCTCCTTGCCGTCTCCCTCCCCCCCCTCCTTGCCGTCTCCCTCCCCCCCCCTCCTTGCCGTCTCCCTTCCCCCCTCCTTGCCGTCTCCCTCTCGTTCCTCCTTGCTTTTTCCTTTTCCTTACTTCCTTTTCTTCCTCCTTTTCTCACTCCCTCGTCCCTCCTACTTCTCTCCCCCTCTATCTTGTCCCTCCTTCCCACCTTTCGTCTCTCTTCGTCTCTGTCCAACCATCGGCCTTCTTTTTCCTGCGTCCTTGTGGTTACTGCATCACTTTTCAGGACATGATCAGCTGGTTTGATATACATCTCAATTGACTGCTATTAAACATACTTAGTTCCTGATACACATTGTGTGATTAGAATGCTAAAATAAAATCCTTTTTATTGTTTAACTGGAAAAACATGTTAAAAGGTTAGACAATAATTATGCTTGTTTTTTCTTATTTTCTGTATACATTTCAGAGTCCGCCTTTCCGAATGGAGAAAGTACTGAATGACAAAAAGAAGGAATTGAGGCATCTGTTGCATAAGGTGAATGTGATGGAGAATGAAAAGCAAGACCTGGCAGTCAATTTGGAAGCGTCTAATAGAAAGAACGAGAAGTTGAGTAAGTGGCAAGTAATTTGTATAAATCTACTAATGTACACATTCCCATTACCTTGTAGGTCAGGGGTTCCCACACCCTGGGCTGCCACTCACATTAGGGTGGCATGAAGGTCTCTGGGAGACTTATTCTGGGACTTACTGGGAGGGAGAAGGACTGGCCCCCCTCAGTAGCCTCCCTAGTTTATACTCCCCAGGTAAACTAGCATGATATTGCTGGCAGTTGCAGATACTTAGTTAACATAAACAGCAGGAAGGTCAGAGTCTGCTTAATTCTCCTCCTGGTAACTGAGGCACTTTTCACTTAATTGCAGGCAGTAGACTTGTAATAATATTTATGGTCACTGGGGGCAGCATGGGGTTGTAACACTGATAACTGTGAACAACACTAAGTGTCTGTGAGCATTCAAGTTTCCCAATGAAAGTAAAGTATTAACTAAGGCAATCCCCATACAATAACTTGATGCAAAACAAATTAATCAAACAGATGATTTAGAAGATCTCTTGAATAGATTGACATACTCCAAGAAATTTAAATAGTAAAGTTTGTAGTGAAGGACAGTAACGTTAAAAGTAATGTTTTGAGTTAAAGCGGCTTCCTAGAATTATTTTCACTCTATATTTTAATTTCTCTAGAAAGAGGGAAAAGTAATGGTTGATATTGACTAAAGTATATACAAATGTATGAAAGGGTGTACCAAAGGGGACATATGTGCTAGATATATATCGACAAAATGCATACATATTCACATTGATAAGTTCACATTCAGGAAAGACACTAGTAAATTCTGGTTTGGTAAGTTATTTATGGAACAAATTACCAAGTAACACATGGAATTGCTGGATTGTTTGTGGTGAAGGTTACACAGAAGTGATTTTGGTTAGATGTAAGTAGAAGCTGCCTCACATGGGCCAATAAGACTTCTACACATAACTATTCTTAAGTTCTAATGGATATTTTGCCTTGTCAGTCTTTTGTTGCGGGAATGAGGAAATAAAAAGCAAATTTTAGCCCGAGGGGTTAAATCCTCACTATGAGTAACTATGTGTGTATATCCACACACCCACTCCACAAACACACCTCTTCTAGTGATGCAGCCACAGGCAGTATGGATGTAGAGGGGACAAAAGTCCTTGCTGACAAACCTGATACCTCTATTAATTACCAAAATAGAGGAGACAGGTTAGATGGATTAAATCTGTACTGTCAAAAAGCTTTTGTTGCTGCCCTCCCATAAAAGAACCCTGGGCAAGGAGGGAGTAGCAATGTTATTGAAAATACATTGGGAAGTTGAAGAAATGTGATAAAGGTGTTTAATCCATGGATAATTATAGAGGGTCTATTACTTCTGATTTCCATGGGAAGATAATTTGATTCCTAATCAATCTCCCTGTGATTAAGGCCACAGAAAAGGGTTATTCAATCTTGAGGTTATCTTGTCAATTAATTCAGTTTTAACAGTAATAGGATTGACAGGAAAATATAGACCTTGCAAACATCTTATGGGAGACGGTCTTAACACTTTCGCGGGATCAGGACTCACCGAGGCGTCCTGTTTCGCTAACCGTTCCCGCATGGTGGACATAAAGTTATGTCCTCTTTTTAAAATATTTGTATAAAATTCAATTTTTATCCGATTTACTTTGGGTTTGTTTCAAACTGCGCGCCATGAGGCTCTCTCTCACCACTAGGCTGCATGGTACAATAAGTTCATGAAAGGTATGGACCACTTCGATCAAATGGTATTATGTCCCAAACGGGTTGCAGGTGGGTGACTTTAGCCGTTTATACTGGTAATGCTTCCCCCATATCATGTATTATATGCATATGTCTGATTAGGGAATTTTATTCCAATCAATGTACAACCAAAAATAACTGTGTGCAACAAGTATAAACTTGACAAACATAACAAAAGTAAAAACATTTCGTGTGTGTTTGACACTCACTGATATGTTCCAGCGTTGTTTTATATTTGGCGCTATTCTATCTTACGCTTTGTTGATTTTTTTTACCTACGGGCTCATAGACCATTCTATTGCAAACACATTGACACAAAAATGAATGACGTACATAGAAAATTAATGTCATGAGAGTGAAATAAGTATAAACTTTCAAAGCGCCGTGCGTCGTCCCGTCACCGATACCGGGTAACAATTTCACCACTTCCCACACTCTTGCGGGCGGGCCGCAATCATTATTCTACGCTTATATTCATATCACCGTGTTGGGAATTTCATTGCGAGTCCATTGATACCAAAATTAACGCTGTAGGACAAGTGTGGAGGTGATAACAATCCCAAGAGTAAAAACATTTTGTTGCTGTTGGGCGCTCACAGCGAGTCATCTTCGTAGTTAGTTATTTGGTGCTGGTATCCTTATACGTTTCGTGACTTTTGTATTGATGTTCTTCTAGAGAATTTTATTGCGAACACGTGGGTACCAAAATGAAATACGTAGCTCGAGAACTAAGGTAAGGAGAGTAAAAAGAGTATACACATTTTTGTTTTTACGCTTACGCAGCAAAAACGCTGTGCGCATATACCGCTTTTTTTTTAACCATCCCAGGGGGCGCGAAAGTGTTCAGTGACAGAACTCCCACACAGGGAAAATCCCAACTGCCAGCTGAAGCACACCAGATCTGCTTTATGCACGTGGCTAGGACGAGGGTGAGAAAGGGAACCAATCAAGAAAAAGAACGCAGACGACTGTACAAAAGAAAAAATCACTGAAATGTTAAAGCAGACACTACTTTCACAACAAAGAAAAATAAATCTGAACAGAAATTAAAGAAATAGCGCAGATGCTGAAATGATCATACAAGTCTCAGGAATTGGAACAGAAAGCTATACAAGGGATAAAGAAAAATCTAAAATGTTTTTTCACAAATGCAAAATCAATATCATAAAGTTCTACCAGTATTAGACCTTTAATTACAACTGAAGGTTTGTACACAAGAACAAATGCGTGAAATGATAAATGTACAGTTCCAAAGTGTGTAATTACCTAAGTGTAGTTACAGGATGAGAGCTACGCTCGTGGTGTCTGTCTACCCAGCACTGTCATATAACACTTTGAAACTACTGATGGTTTTGGCCTCCACCACCTTCTCACTTAACTTGTTCCAACCGTCTACCACTGTTTGCGAAAGTGAATTTTCTTATATTTCTTCGGCATCTTTGTTTACTAAGTTTAAATCTATGGCCTCTTGTTCTTGAAGTTCCAGGTCTCAGGAAATCATCCCTATCATTTTGTCAATTCGTGTTACTATTTTGTAAGTAGTGATCGTATCACACCTTTTTCTTCTGTCTTCTAGTTTTGGCATATTTAAACCTTCTAACCTCTCCTCGTAGTTCTTGCCCTTCAGTTCTGGGAGCCACTTGGCAGCATGTCTTTGTGCCTTTTCCAGTTTGTTGATGTGCTTCTTAAGATATGGGCACCATACAACCGCTGCATATTCTAGATTTAGTTCTTTAGTATTACAGTTTTAGTATTTCCCCATCCATGTATTTAAAAGCAATTCTGAAGTTAGAAAGCGTAGTATAGGCTCCTCACACAATGTTCTTTATGTAGTCCTCCGGTGATAGTTTTCTATCTAGAACCATTTCTACATTTTTCTTCATTGGAATCCTTTAAAGATTTCTCACATAATTTATAGATTGTGTGGGGTCTATGTTCTCCTATTCCACATTCCATAACATGGCATTTATTAACATTAAATTCCATTTGTCAAGTGGTGCTCCATGTACTTATTTTGTCCAGGTCTTCTTGAAGGGCATGACAATCATCTAAGTTTCTTATCCTTCCTATTATCTTAGCATCATCAGCAAACATGTTCATATAATTTTGTATTCCATCTGGTAGATCATTTATGTAGACAATGAACGTCACCGGTGCAAGAACTGAACCTTGTGGTACTCCTCTTGTGACGTTTTTCCAGTCTGATATATTGCCTCTGATTACTGCCCTCATTTTTCTGTCAGTCGGAAAATTTTTCATCCATGTTAGAAGTTTACCTGTCACCCCTCCAATATTTTCCAGTTTCCAGAACAACCTCTTATGTGGAACTCTGTTGAAAGCCTTTTCTTTAGGTCCAGATAGATGCAGTCAATCCAACCATCTTTCCTGTAAAATCTCTGTGGCTCGATCATAGAAACTGAGTAAATTCGATACACAGGATCTTCCAGATCCAAAACCATACTGTCTGTTTGATATTGTATCATTTATATGTATGGAGTCAGCCTCCACCACATCACTGCCTAATGCATTCCATCCGTTAACTACTCTGACACTGAAAAAGTTCCTTCTAACGTCCCTGTGGCTCATGTGGGTACTCAGTTTCCACCTGTGTCCCCTTGTTCGCATACCACCAGTGTTGAATAGTTTATCCTTGTTTATCCTTGTGGTTGTGATCATGTCTCCCCTTACTCTTCCGTCTTCCAGTGTTGTAAGGTGCATTTCCCGCAGCCTTTCCTCGTAACTCATGCCTCTTAGTTCTGGGACTAGTCTAGTGGCATATCTTTGAATTTTTTCCAGCTTCGTCTTGTGCTTGACAAGGTACGGGCTCCATGCTGGGGCCGCATACTCCAGGATTGGTCTTGCATATGTGGTATACAAAATTCTGAATGATTCCTGACAGGATGCTCAAGGCTATTCTGATGTTAGCCAGCCTCGCATATGCCGCAGACGTAATTCTTTTTATGTGGGCTTCAGGTTTGGTGAGATATCAACTCCTAGATCTTTCTCTCTGTCCGTTTCATTAAGTGCTTCATCTCTTATTCTGTATCCTGTGTCTGGCTTCCTGTTTCCACCGCCTGGTTTCATTACTTTGCATTTACTCGGGTTGAACTTTAGCAGCCATTTATTGGACCATTCATTCAGTCTGTCTAGGTCATCTTGTAGCCTCCTACTATCATCCTCTGTTTCAATCCTCATAATTTTTGCATCATCAGCAAACATTGAGAGAAACGAGTCTATACCCTCTGGGAGATCATTTACATATATAAAACAGTATAGGTCCAAGGACTGACCCCTGTGGAACTTCACTTGTAACGTCTCGCCAGTCTGAGACCTCACCCCTCACATTGACTCGTCTCCTGTTGCTTAGGTACTCCTTTATCCATAGGAGTATCTTCCCTTTCACTCCAGCCTGCATCTCCAGCTTTTTCACTAGCCTCTTGTGTGGCACTGTATCAAAGGCTTTCTGGCAATCCAAAAATATGCAGTCTGCCCACCCTTCGCTTTCTTGCCTGATTGTTGTTGCCTGGTCGTAGAATTCAAGTAACCCTGTGAGGCAGGACCTGCCATCCCTGAACCCATGTTGATGCTGTTACAAAGTTCCTTCGCTCCAGATGTTCCACTAGCTTTCTTCGCACAATCTTCTCCATCAGCTTGCATGGTATGCAGGTTAGGGACACTGTCCTGTAGTTCAGTGCCTCCTGCCTATCCCCTTTCTTGTACATCAGGACTATGTTAGCTGCTTTCCAAATTTCTGGCAGTTCCCCTGTTGCCAGCGATATGTTATACGCTATGGAAAGTGGCAGTCGTGCGTGTGTGTGTGTGTGTGTGTGTGTACAAAATGCGGATTTCAGAAAGCCGAACCAAGTACCAATTCCAGAGCATGCTATAGAATACATAACGAAGTTGAAAAATTACTGAAGGGAGGCTAGAAAGAAATAAAGCGATTGAACCTGATGGAGTTTCACCTTGGGTGCTGCGAGAATGTGCAACTGAGCTGAGCAGTCCACTCAAATTGATATTTCAGACATCCTTGTGCACAGGAATCTTGTGCACACACACACACACATGGAAAAAGACAAACACAGTACCAGTCTATAAAAATGGTGGTAGAGAGGAACCTCTAAATTAGAGCTGTATCATTAACAAGCATTGTAGTCAAAACACTAGAAAAAATAGTTAAAGCTAAATAGGTTGAAATTACAGGCTGCTAGGATCTATTTCTTGTAAGAGCATTGTAATGTGGTCACGATAAGGTTGCATCTTTATACTCGCCTGCATGTGTTTGCCCAACAGCATGTATTCTATTCAGTTTCGTCTTGTTTTGACACCAGAACTCTTAGTGCGAAGCCTACCGTTACATTTACTGCCCAGCTCCTCCTCAACTGTCTCCACCTGCCTTACCTATTTGTTATTCTGAGTTTCCTTTACATCTCTGGCAGGGGTCTGGGTTCCCTTTGGTAGAAATTACAGGTTGTCATTTGCATGGCACTTGCAACTATTGGGCATCACAGCAATGCAAGAGTCACTTTATTTTTACAACTGACAGACAATTGCTTTAGGAAGAATTTAAGTTACTGCTATAATTGCTATAATGCAAGCTTTTGGGTGACTGAAAAGTTCCTTTCTAAGCAAGACATTTGGATAATCCCGTTTCCTCTTGAGACCGAGTTGTTTGTGTGCAAAGTTTTATCTCTCATTCGGAATGAATTGAACTTGAGCCATGAGAGCAGCTGGTCACGTAGAAGCTGGTGTCTTGTGGCAGCTGGAGGTAAATGCCAGGTCATCCAACTGGTGGTTTGTAAGAGTGCTACTTGTTTGTCTTTGTGATGCCAAGTAGTGTGTGTAAAGGCTATGAGTGAATTTCCAAGTCACACTTGGCTGGATTGAGCTTTTCATCAATATGACTTGACAGGGACAATTGAAGAGAGGCATGTTCTCTCCAGAATGTCATTGTCTCTTGACTGTTAAATTAGGGCTTCTCATATTTGGTCGACCTTATTTTTGTTAGCATATACTGAGGTAGACATTTGAAAGTGTTCTCCAGAGTCAAGTGTTAATTCTTTTAGATAATGATTCGAAGGTCATTATATCGGGCTATGGAATAATTTTTTATAAAATTGGCCTACAGTACATATTTTTCTTTCTTTTTCAGGAGGTGAATTGTCTAAAAAACAGAAAGAATTGCAAGATGTGAAAATGAACCGTGATGAATTAGAGGCACAGATGACAGCAGGAGATAATTTAGTCCAGCAACAAGTAAGAGATCATTGGTACTATTAGAAACTACTTTTAAAATATGAGAGGCCTTGGTTTTTGTGATTTCCTGTTAATATTATTTTTTTTTATTTAACATTAACAGGAGTGTACACCTAAAAAATATTTTATATATTTTTTATAATTTGTTATATTGAAATTAACAAGAAGTTCCAGAATGGTTCACTCATCATGTACAGTTTTTGCATGATTTTAGAACTGAGGCAGGAAGAATCAACGATTCATCATCCATACTCCCACTATATCCTGGACGTTCATGTTAGCATGCATCAACTCGACACACCAATACCCCTGACCAGTTTGGTGAAGACCAGAGATGAAACCCCCAGCCTATGCTGGAAGCAGCATTGAGAAGATCGAGTGAAAAGCTTGAGGTTGTCACACAGCCGAATCTAGCGGAAAAAAAGAGTAAACGTATGATGCAGGAAGACATTACATGGTAATGCTAGTGTGCACCTAGCCATCCTGGATTTGGTGATAGGCTGTTGACTGCAGATTCATGATACAAAGTTCAGGCAACCCAGGAGAGACTTCAGTTCTCGACTAAACTTTTAGTGCCTCCCAACAACAATGGAGGACAAGCCTGGCTAAGTGCTTATTTTGGAAAACAGAGGCATGCTGTTCTGGTATCCAAAACCAGAACTTGACATGATTTCATATCCACCAAGTTGCTGATACACATATCAGCAGCATATGTATGGCTGACAAACAAACTGCCTTCAGAAACTTGTGTAGGGAAGCATTTAGAACCTTGTATTCCTCATAAGTCAAACCAATACTGGAGTAAACGGCTGCAGCATGAAGTCTGTCTAGGCAAATACAAAACAAGGTTAGAAAAAATTCCGTGGTGGGCCACCAGGCTGGTCCCCGAGCTGAGGGGTATGAGCTGTAAGGAAAAATTACTGGGACAAATCCCTCACGACACTGGAAGACAGTTAGGGAAGACATGATCTCCACCTATAAAATTCTCAGAGGAATTGACATTGTAGATAAAGATAAACTATTTAGCAAGGATGGTACGCAAACAAGTGGACGCAGGTGGAAACGGAGTACCCAAATGAGCCACAGGGATGTTAGAAAGACCTTTTTCAGTGTCAGAGTAGTTAACAAATGGAATACATTAGTATGTGATGTGGTGGAGGCTGACTCCATACACAGTTTCAAATGTAGATATGATAGAGCCCAATAGGTTCAGGAATCTGTAAACCAGTTGAGAGGCAGGACCAAAGAGCCAAAGCTCAGCCTCTCCATCACAACTAGGTGAGTACTGGTACTGTGGTCATCTGGAATTAAAGATAGAAGGTTGATATGGTGATCTTTTAAGTTTAGTTTTCAAAAATACTTCTTTGTCAGCTTTATAGCTTCCTGTTATTGCTTTGTATGTAGTGATCATATCACCTCCTTTTCTTTTATCTTCTAGCTTTGGCATATTTAGTGGCTCTACCCTCTCCTTGTAGCTCTTAATTTTTTCACTTCAGGAAGCCATTTAGTTGCATGTCTTTGCACCTTTCCTAGCTCAGTGATGTGCTTCTTAAGATATGGGCAGCAAACAACTGCTACACATTCCAACTTTGGCGTCACAAAAGTTGAGTAATTTCTTTAATATTTTGCCATCCATGTACTGTGTTTATAAAGGATTCTGAAGTTGGAAAGCATAGCATACACACCTCACACAATGTTCTTTATGTGATCCTCAAGTGATTTATCCAGAACCACTTCTAGAACTCCCCTAGGTTGTAGGGATTATTTTCTCCTATGACACATTACACAATGTGGCATTTATTCATATTAAAGTCCATTTGCCTGTGTTGGTGTTTACCACGGTGGAAACGTGCAAAACTAGACAGGGTTGCTACAACTTGACTTAAGACAACCATCCTCGTTATCACTTTTCTTCAACGTGCCCAGAGTCAGTGATGGCACAACTTCAATATATATTTGGTCAATGGTCAGTGGCTGTGTCAGAAGATGGATCATGATAAAATATAGCAACCATACAAAAAAAAAATATAGGTACGGTTTAAAGTTGTGACTTGCATTTTGCTTGGATTTGCTTTTTCCCTTGCAACTCTTCCCTTGCTTTTGCGAGGGAAGAGTTGCGCAATCCGTCGGACTCGTGCACTCGTCTTGGACTATCTAGATCCAGAGGCAAGACAAGTTGAAACATGAGGAAATAGGTGAGGAATTAGTGGATGGCTTGCAATGTCCTGTGCATCTTATTGTGTCCTAGTTGTGCTCCACAATGCTTTGCTGGGTCCACTTTCTTGCCTGATGAACTATTCTGGTATTCACCTAGTTGTATTCACTTAGTTGTGCTTGAGGGGGTCAAGCTTGGCTCTTTCGGCCCGCCTCTCAACTGTTAATCAACTGTTTACTAACTATTTATTTTTTCCACACACACACACACACACCAACCACACACACCAACCACACACACCAACCACACACACCAACCACACACACCAACCACACACACCAACCACACACACCAACCACACACACCAACCACACACACCAACCACACACACCAACCACACACACCAACCACACACACCAACCACACACACCAACCACACACACCAACCACGCCACACACACCAACCACGCCACACACACCAACCACGCCACACACACCAACCACGCCACACACACCAACCACGCCACACACACCAACCACACCACACACCACACAGCTGGCAAAGCAGCTGGCCCAGATGGCGTTTCACCATGGGTTCTGAGAGAATGTGCATCTGAGCTCAGCATTCCACTTCACCTGATCTTTCAGGCATCCCTGTGTACAGGAATCGTAGCAGAAGTGTGGAAACAGGCTAACATAGTTCCAATCTACAAAAGTGGCAGCAGGGAAGACCCTCTCAATTATAGACCTGTATCATTGACAAGTGTAATAGTGAAAGTATTGGAAAAGCTAATCAAAACTAAATGGGTAGAACACCTGGAGAGAAATGATATAATATCAGACAGACAGTATGGTTTTCGATCTGGAAGATCCTGTGTATCGAATTTACTCAGTTTCTATGATCGAGCCACAGAGATATTACAGGAAAGAGATGGTTGGGTTGACTGCATCTATCTGGACCTAAAAAAAGGCTTTCGACAGAGTTCCACATAAGAGGTTGTTCTGGAAACTGGAAAATATTGGAGGGGTGACAGGTAAGCTTCTATCATGGATGAAAAATTTTCTGACTGATAGAAAAATGAGGGCAGTAATCAGAGGCAATTTATCGGAATGGAGAAATGTCACAAGTGGAGTACCACAGGGTTCAGTTCTTGCACCAGTGATGTTTGTGTACATAAATGATCTACCAGTTGGTATACAGAATTATATGAACATGTTTGCTGATGATGCTAAGATAATAGGAAGGATAAGAAATTTAGATGATTGTCATGCCCTTCAAGAAGACCTGGACAAAATAAGTATATGGAGCACCACCTGGCAAATGGAATTTAATGTTAATAAATGTCATGTTATGGAATGTGGAATAGGAGAACATAGACCCCATACAACCTATATATTATGTGAGAAATCTTTAAAGAATTCTGATAAAGAAAGAGATCTAGGAGTGGTTCTAGATAGAAAACTATCACCTGAGGACCACATAAAGAATATTGTGCGAGGAGCCTATGCCACGCTTTCTAACTTCAGAATTGCATTTAAATACATGGATGGCGATATACTAAAGAAATTGTTCATGACTTTTGTTAAGCCAAAGCTAGAATATACAGCGGTTGTGTGGTGCCCATATCTTAAGAAGCACATCAACAAACTGGAAAAGGGGCAAAGACATGCTACTAAGTGGCTCCCAGAACTGAAGGGCAAGAGCTACGAGGAGAGGTTAGAAGCATTAAATATGCCAAAACTAGAAGACAGAAGAAAAAGAGGTGATATGATAACTACATACAAAATAGTAACAGGAATTGATAAAATCAACAGGGAAGATTTCCTGAGACCTGGCACTTCAAGAACAAGAGGTCATAGATTTAAACTAGCTAAACACAGATGCCGAAGAAATATAAGGAAATTCACCTTCGCAAATAGAGTGGTAGACGGTTGGAACAAGTTAAGTGAGAAGGTGGTGGAGGCCAAGACCGTCAGTAGTTTCAAAGCGTTATATGACAAAGAGTGCTGGGAAGACGGGACACCACGAGCGTAGCTCTCATCCGGTAATTACACTTAGGTAATTACACACACACACACACACACACACACAACAACACACACACACACAACAACACACACACACAACAACACACACACACAACAACAACACACACACAACAACACACACACACAACAACACACACACACACACACAACAACACACACACACACACAACACACACACACACACAACAACACACACACACACACAACAACACACAACACACACACACACACAACACACACACACACACACACACAACAAACACACACACACACACACACACAACACACACACACACACACACACAACACACACACACACACACACACACACACACACACAACAACACACACACACACAACAACACACACACACACAACAACACACACACACACAACAACACACACACACACAACAACACTCACTCACACACACAACAACACTCACACACACACACACACAACAACACTCACACACACACACAACAACACTCACACACACACACACAACAACACTCACACACACACACACACAACAACACTCACACACACACACACAACAACACACACACACACACAACAACACACACACACACACAACAACACACACACACACACAACAACACACACACACACACAACAACACACACACACACACAACAACACACACACACACACAACAACACACACACACACAACAACACACACACAAACAACAACAACACACACAAACAACAACAACACACACACACAACAACAACACACACAAACAACAACACACACACAAACAACAACACACACACAAACAACAACACACACACAAACAACAACACACACACAAACAACAACACACACACAAACAACAACACACACACAAACAACAACACACACACAACACAACAACACACACACAACACACACAACAACACACACACACACACACAACACACACACACAACACACACACAAACAACAACACACAACAACACAACAACACACACACAACACACACACAAACAACAACACACACACACAACACACACACAAACAACAACACACACACACAACACACACACAAACAACAACACACACAAACAACAACACACAACAACACACACACAAACAACAACACACACACTCACACACTCACACACTCACTCACTCACTCACTCACTCACTCTCTCATTCTCTCACACCACACACTCTCACACCACACACTCTCACACCACACACTCTCACACCACACACTCTCACACCACACACTCTCACACCACACACTCTCACACCACACACTCTCACACCACACACTCTCACACCACACTCTCACACCACACACTCTCACACCACACACTCTCACACCACACACTCTCACACCACACACTCTCACACCACACACTCTCACACCACACACTCTCACACCACACACTCTCACACCACACACTCTCACACCACACACTCTCACACCACACACTCTCACACCACACACTCTCACACCACACACTCTCACACCACACACTCTCACACCACACACTCTCACACCACACACTCTCACACCACACACTCTCACACCACACACTCTCACACCACACACTCTCACACCACACACTCTCACACCACACACTCTCACACCACACACTCTCACACCACACACTCTCACACCACACACTCTCACACCACACACTCTCACACCACACACTCTCACACCACACACTCTCACACGCGCACACTCTCACACGCGCACACACCCCACTCACCCCACTCACACACGCGCACACACCCCACTCACCCCACTCACACACGCGCACACACCCCACTCACACACGCGCACACACCCTACTCACACGCGCACACACCCCACTCACCCCACGCGCACACACCCCACTCACCCCACGCGCACACACCCCACTCACCCCACGCGCACACACCCCACTCACACACGCGCACACACCCCACTCACACACGCGCACACACCCCACTCACCCCACGCGCACACACCCCACTCACACACGCGCACACACCCCACTCACACACGCGCACACACCCCACTCACACACGTGCACACACCCCACTCACACACCCCACTCACACGCGCGCACACACCCCACTCACACACACACCCCACTCACACACACACCCCACTCACACACACACCCCACTCACACACACACCCCACTCACACACACACCCCACTCACACACACACCCCACTCACACACGCGCACACACACACACACACACCCCACTCACACCACACACACACACCCCACTCAAATTACACACACACACCCCACTCACACCACACACACACACCCCACTCAAACCACACACACACACCCCACTCAAACCACACACACACACCCCACTCACACCACACACACACACCCCACTCACACCACACACACACACCCCACTCAAACCACACACACACACCCCACTCACACCACACACACACACCCCACTCACACCACACACACACACCCCACTCACACCACACACACCACCACCACCACCACCAGAAAGCAGCTTGTGACAGCTGACTAACTCCCAGGTACCTATTTACTGCTAGGTAACAGGGGCATTCAGGGTGAAAGAAACTTTGTCCATTTGTTTCTGCCTGGTGCAGGAATTGAACCCGTGCCACAGAATTAAGAGTCCTGTGCGCTATCCACCAGGCTACTAGGCCCCTGGTGGTTTCCTCCGCACGATCCGTCGGGTCCAGTCTTCTCATGCATAGGTTGACAAACTTGAATGCACCAAGGGTCTTAAAACATTGACTACCCTCATCTGGTTTTGCCCACCGGTCGAAGCAGTGTACCAGGGTTTGTCCGCTGTTGCGTGCAAACAGCTACTAGGAGAGAGCTCGCCTGTTGCATGCAAACAGCCACTGGTGAGAGTTGAGTGCAGGTGGGTACCAAAGTACAGTGACACCTCGGCTTACGAATGCCTCTATTTACGAACTTTTCGGGTTACAAGCAGTTTCCTTGGAAAATTCAAATCAGGTTATGAGCTTTGCCTCGGGAAACGAGCTGGTTGATACTCGTATAGCCGACCTAGCACGTGGTGGCACGGTGATCACGCCTCAGTTTACCAGTGCCTCCCACCTACTGACATTCGTGCCCGAATTCTTTGTAAAGAATGGATTTTTTGGATTTTTGGGTATTTGAACATAAAAGTAAATATATATCTTGCCATGGGTCCCAAAAAAGTCGGTGGTAAGGTTCAACCTAAGAAAACAGTTGAGTTGAGGATGTCCCTTCCTCATTAAGGAAATGCGTGAATTATGGGAAGAACTGCAAAGTTTTATTGAAAAAACTCGCCCAGATAAAGCTGTAGCAGGCCGTTGCATTGACCTTTTAAATGACAATGTGATGTCTTACCACAAACAAGTGTTAAAATGTAGGGAAAAACAAGTGTCTTTAGACAGATTCTTAGTAAGACAAGCAAGCAGTGAGCCACAAGCAGGACCTAGTGGTACGCAGACAAAACGTGCCAGAGTGTACCCCAGAGAAGTCCTCACTGCCTGATGTCATAATGGAAGGGGACTCCTCTTCCAAACACTAACACCTCTCTACACACAGAAATCACAATAGCATGATGCATCAAATGAACAAATGGATTTGTTCATTTGATGCATCACGCTATTGTGATTTCTGTGTGTATTGAAGTTAGGGTGAAGAGGTAGAACAGCTTGTTGGTAGAGCCCGAGTGCATGGGGGAAATGTGTAAAACCCTGGTGTGTCTGAGAGGCTGCAGGATCCCTGTGAAGTCGGTAGAATTCCCAGTTGCAATTCTTTTGACCATGTCATGGCCTAGTCGACTAAGGCAGCATCTGGGATCATCCCGGGTGTAAGTTCGAATCCTCATCATGGCCCTTGTGGATTTGTTCACTAACACCTCTCCTCCTTTCCCCTCCTCACTGTCTTCCATACGCTAACAAGAATCAACAGTAAAGGCAAGTAATAACTTGTACATACTTTAGTACTGAAGAATTGGTTGAATTAGGTATAAAATTTACTTTGAAGTTAATTTTTTGGGGAGTCTGGAACCGATTAACTCAATTTCCATTACAGTACAGTATTTCTTATGGGAAAATTCGCTTCAGTTTACAAATATTCGGCTTACGAGCCGTCACTGGGAACGGATTTAATTCGTAAGCTGAGGTACCACTGTAGACGAACCACCCGAAAGTGCAACTGTTCCCTGTCTGAGGTACTACCTCCCTCACTGACACCCCCCCCCCCCTAGACACCCCAAGTAAAGTATGCATGTAATGTAAAACAGAATATATCCTTGTATTGCCACATGTTATTCAGCTTGCATAATGCATATTTTGATATGAAGCCATTTTCTGAGAATGTAACTGCCAAGTTATACAAGGCTTGCTTGTAATGTGTTAATGTGGGTGTTAAGCCAATGAAATGCATTGGAAATGAGCTAGTGCAATATAGTACAAGATATAAATATTTTAGATTTTAATTACTGTATTAGGAAAGGAAGGGTTGCAGGTACTATATTTTTTGCACAGAAGGCACTGTTCGGGAAGCACAAGTATGCATGTGAACCCCTTTTCTTTTAACACAGTATAGACAGTGCATTGATTAGAATGCTTTTCCAGGTACAGCGATTAAGGAAAGAATCTTCAGACCTGCGGAAAGAGAATGCCACCTTGGAGCAGACTGTAAATAAAGTCATTGAAACAAATGATGAGCTTACTGCAAAGGTAAGCTGACAGTTGATTTAGCTAGTGAACATTATATTTTTAATAGTGGGCCTAAAGGTAGGTACAAGTTTGCCTGTATGTAAAGTGCACGCAACAGAATTAACGTTTTTTATGGGTTAATCAACTCGGTGGGCTCTGGTGTTTCAGAGATAGACATTTTAAAGTAACTTATTTATAAATCAATAATAATACAACAGGGGTGTCATTAAAAATGTCAACAAATTGTACAAGGTATGAAATACCAGAGGGATAGGAAATGCTATATTTAAATTACTTAATTATTGTATGATATTCCTCCTCAAAAATGTAAAACATTTTATTCAATAATATATAGATGCTAAGCAACAAAAGTAAAACCCAATGATGTTAAAGGGGACAGAAGACAAACCATAACTCCTCCCTTTCACTTTTGTTAAATTTTAAGTGAGCCCCTTGACAAAATACTTGGTCAAAGTTTCCTGCTGGTAAGTTTCAGCATCGTTACATAAATATATATGTATATATATATATATATATATATATATTTTTTTTTTTTCAAAATAGCACTGTTGAAAAATCAAAATCTAATAAACATTTTAGATGATTTAATGTGTTACACTAATGTATTATAAGAGTTTTTACTCTTGAGTCTGATTACAAAAATATATTCATTATGTCTAGTTGCTGCAAAACAAATTCATGCGCACCCCAATTATGCACTAAATATACAGCTTTTAAATTTTATAATTGAAGTTTCTGCTTTGATTTAATTTGTTTCGATATTGTAGAGCTCGAAACTGCACATATAGTACGTAGGATTGATGAGAATTGCTCGGAAATTGACCTGTCGAACTGAGTTTGAAGTCGTAAGAAACTGCCTTAGGAATACTTTCAGTCAAAGACTCCAGCAATGGTTAGGGGCAGTTCTTTTTTATCAATTGCTTCTAACTTTCCAATACCTATGGCTGGGAATGTGCACTCAAACATGTCAAAGTTTCAGAAAAATCTTATTTGAAAGGCAAAGAAAAAAAATAGGTTATAGAGGGGGGACCAGCACTGAATGTAATGAAACTGCTCTCTGGTAGGGCTCTGGTGGCTCCCTGCAGCCATCTCGCTGAGATTGCTCCAATCTACCATTCACATCAGTTGAATGAATTCTCTTGGCCTACCATGGACCAGAGCCAAAACCTGGTCCTTTCACATAGGTTGCAAAGGGCAAGTGACATTCTGCAATTTCACCGGGAAAGCTTCCAGAAAGTTGGTGAAGCTGTACAGACAATTGTTGGGTTCACAGGCCTCAAAAATACCAAAAATGCCCATTAACTGTACAAATGATACAAAATAACTAAAGAAAACAAAACTAGCTAGAACCTGATAGTATCATATGCTGCCAACACACAGCCTAACGCTCAGTCCAGCGTTAGTCCACGAATCAGTTCATTCACTGATGAACTGAGAACAACACTGTAGAGCTCCTCTGTCGCACTAAAGCAACGCCGCAGAGCTCCTCTGTCGCACTAGAGCAAAGCTGTAGAGCTCCTCTGTTGCACTAGAGCAAAGCTGTAGAGCTCCTCTGTTGCACTAGAGCAAAGCTGTAGAGCTCCTCTGTCGCACTAGAGCAAAGCTGTAGAGCTCCTCTGTTGCACTAGAGCAAAGCTGTAGAGCTCCTCTGTTGCACTAGAGCAAAGCTGTAGAGCTCCTCTGTTGCACTAGAGCAAAGCTGTAGAGCTCCTCTGTCGCACTAGAGCAAAGCTGTAGAGCTCCTCTGTTGCACTAGAGCAAAGCTGTAGAGCTCCTCTGTTGCACTAGAGCAAAGCTGTAGAGCTCCTGTCACATCATCTTGCAGTAAGTCCCAAAGCTTCTAAGCCAAGTACCGGGTCATCCTAGGAATCGTCCTGTGGGGGGCCTTCATTGCTAGTGTATTGTTCCATTATTGTACTGCGTGTGTTCTGCATGGTTTTGTTGTGTACTTCACTTATCCAAATAGACTGGATAGGTAAGGACCCCCATGGAGGTGATGAGACATGGAGATCAAAACCGGTAGATACAGCAGATAAGCACTTCATGAAACGCAAAATTACAGAATGAACAAGCGTAAGGGGAAATGACCCTCCAGCGACACAAGATTTGGTGTTTACCCCAAATGAGGCAGATGTGAAGAAGATGGAGTATGAGATGCCCCTGAGGGCAAGTGTCCCCTGCATTATCGTGCTTCAGTACCTAATGGAGATAATAAACTGGGTAGACCAAGAAACATGCTAAGGAATATGAGAAACTACAGATGTGGAGACTACAGTAAGGTGAGGGATTTTTTGAGTGACTCCAGTGGGAGAAGGGAACTAGAAAGGAATACAACAAATGAAAAGATGAAGTTATTGCTCAGAAATGTGTAGATGCAATGCAGCTGTACATTGCACTCAATTAGGAGGTGGATGAAAAAGGCAAAGTAAACCTCTGGTTTAAAGGGCAGCGCAGAGAAGCACCGGAGAGGAATAAATAAGCATGAAAAAAGTGAGAACTAAGATCAGAGGAAAATAGATACTAAAGAGTCAGATATAATGATTGCACCAGAGTCAGGAGGGAAGCAGAGAGAGAATTTGAAAATGACGTAGTAGCAGAAGCTAAAGACCAACCAAAGCTCTTTTATCGTTGATGCATTTTATCGTTTCGGGGCCGGAAGCAGGGGAGGGGGACCAGAACGCACAACGGGAGGGGAAGGACCAGGAGGTGCGGACTGAACCAGGGTAGAGGCGACCCCCATCCCCAAGTTTGGGTCCCTATAAGCAAAACGGGGCAGCCGCGGGGCATCCGGGTGAACAACCAACCTAGCGCGTTGCAACAACCGAAACCTAGAATGCAACACTTGTGCAGCCTGTACCTGAAGATCATCCATAGACGGTAAATTGAGTCACCAGCAAGCAACAGTGCTCGCAGGACTCGGGGTCGAAAGTGTCACCGACCCAACAGGCTGCATGACTGAGGCAAGAACAGTGAGGGTCGCCCTGAGACAAGGAGATCAAACAACCCTCAAACTCTCATGAAGTGAGGGGGTGGGGGGACCGGGGTCCACATCCATTGGACCCACATGTCCCCTAGGGGATTCCCGGGGTCCTGAGCGTTTACTTGAAGAGGACTCGCGCTCGGGTAAACCCAGGCAGGGTACTGCTAACAGGCGCCCAAAACTACCAAACAAACTGTCTAAAGCTGAACCCTAGGGACGTGTACACTCATGGGGATCAAGCAGGGGGCACCACCAAGTATCAGGGTGAGGCCAAACACCAGTGGCAATGAGGGCAGAACCCCCCACCAAGGCAAAAACAAAAAGAAAACCAAAACCCCGCAAGAGGACAACGTACCCCAAGGAACAGAGCCAGCCGCTGTGATAAGTGACAACTAGCTGCACAGCACCCTGCGCCCCTACCAGTGCGAAAACTGCCTCTTACACTAAGATAAACTAGGAGACAAAACCCCCAAGTACCCAAAGAGCGGCCGAGAAACCGAGTAGTAAAACACGTACATAGAGGCAGACCCCGAGAAACTTGTGGAAGATAACCCCAAGCTCCAAGGGCAGTACTTACTGGGCACCTAGGGAAGGGAACCCTAGGCGCATGCAGCCCGAATACTGAGGAATAGCTCCTGGCTCTCGCACCCCTGGAGAACAGCAGCCACACACAAGGCACAGCGCCGCAAAAAGACCGGAGCTAGAGCATACAACCAAGCCGATTGCATCAGCCTCAAGAACTGGGGTGTAGATCACCGGCGTGGTAGGTCTGGGGCTTCCCCTTCCCCCTCCCGGGGTAGGAGGCCTGCGCAGACAGCGGCGCGACAACGAATGACGTCATACTAGTTTGCTTGTTTTTGTTTGGGGAGTTCTATCCACTCGTTCGGCTTTTGGTTGCAATTTTCACCAGAATAGGGGTTTGTTTTGGGACGCCTACCTTTCTGGGTGCCTAACCCGGTCGATGGCAGACATAGAATGCTTCCAACCACACAGGGGTTTCTATAGGCCATTGCTCCCCTTGCCTCTCTGAGGTGGCTAGGTTCTGGCTCGTGGTCCCCGGTAGGCCCATAAGAACTCCGTACACACGACTGATGCCAAAGTCTAACATTAGCATATCAGCTGGTAAGCTTCGGGGAGCCTCCGGGACTCGCCCAGTGAATGACGTTTCATTACATTCAACGCTGGTTTTTTGCCAGACTTCCCATCCTATAGCAGGCAATATATGCCACCTATAATTTTTTTATTATTTTCCCATCATCAGAGAACACAGATTAACAGGTTTAGAAGAATTTTTTTTTTTTAATGCACCTATGGGTAACAAATGCTAAATAGCCCAGAGCCACACAAGGGTTAAAAACACCTGAAGGAACTAGATGTAACAATCAGTTGGGCCAGACTTAATATCACCATGGCTACTGAAGAAAAGTTTCCTCTGAGCAGGGTTTGGCTTCTGGGGTTCTGGTTCTTCGGGGCAGCCCTTTTCTCCTCTTGCTATCTCTGGGTGTGGACTCTTGGGGCCCTGTGCCAGCTACATCGCCAGCTTCCTCATCGTTTTTTGGGGGTTCTGTAACTACCTCAGACAGAACCTTTTTGGGGTACCTTGAGCCTACCTCTGCCCTTGCTTGACTTCTAAGGAACGACTTGGTTCTTGGTTGAGGCTTTGTGACCAGCACTCCCTAGTCTGGCCATGGCCGTTGGCTTCCTTCCTTCGTTGGGCACACTGTCCTGTTCGGGTGTTTGCAGTCCGAACTCACTGCAGGCAGGTGCTGCGGTGAGTTTGGATTCCTTTGGGATCTGTGATCCAGCTCCATTGAAATTGTTTCCCGTGGTTCACTGTCTCACACGGGGAAGGCTCTCTTCGGTCTCTTGTCTCTTTGCTGCTGGTTGCTTTAAGTAGCTCCTCTGCTGAATTCTCAGAGTTTGGCTGTCTGTGCCATTCATGTTTTGGGTGTGTCCAACATCCTGGTCAATGGCCAGTTCTGGTTCCTTCTGGTTTCCATGGAATGGATTGTCGACGCTGCTTCCTTCCTCTGGCTCTGCCAGACCTTCGTGTGCTTGGATGTCGACCTCTACGTGTTGGTGTGTTCTCTGCATCTGCCTCCTTCCATGGCACTGTTTCCAGACTGCGAAGCCCTTGTGGTCACCACCTTTCAGTCTGATGTAACGAGGACCAGATCTGAACTAACCTCTCTTTTTATTGATTAGCTAAAGCTAGTCATTATGTACTCTGATTTGATGTTCACCAGAGTTCCGGCTTGTTGTAACCTTCGGTCCAACTCCTCAAATCTAAAGTGTTTAATCTCCTAGATACCACGATACGAGCACGTTGTACCTCAATACCAGCAAATTCGCTAGAGACTTAAAAAAAAAAAAGAATGCCACCACCACTTGACTTCATTTCTTTACTGATTAATTCCTCTAACTGACGGAGAAGCAGGAAACCGTCAATTAGCTTTAGATCCCCGAATGTGGATCCCCAATTATCCAAAAGGAGGGATGAAATTTACTTTAAATGTGTGGATTAACTCAACAAAAGGGCTTATATTGAAAATAGAATAAGGGATGCGTGTACAGTTCACAGGAGTCGATTCGATAAACAGGGGCATGAATAAACCTTACTGAAATAAATGCATATAACATATACACTGGGGAAATTCCACTAAACGCCATAAATTCTAAACATGATTTATTAAAACATAAATAATTATCATGGAACAAATGAACACTCCCTACTGAATTTATTCCTAACTGAAATTCTTCCTAAAATAGAGGCACTGATTAATGAATTTAAAAAACTGTACAAACTCATAAGCACTTTACCGTTATCCCAAGCCAAGCCAGATGTTCAGCCTGGCCTTCTGGAGGTAGATGTTGACCTCAAATGCCCGCTTGCCACACTGACTAAAACTGCTCTCTCCAGCTGAGAGGCTGACCTTGGCTTAGTTGCCAACCAAATTACTATTCAAAGATGATTAACACTTTCTGCTGATGAGGACTCCGCCCGGAGTCCTGTTTCGCCTCGCTGCTTCCGCATGGTGGACATAAATTTGTCCTCTTAAAATATTTGTATAAAATTCTATTTTAATCCGATTTACTTTGGGTTTGTTTCAAACTGCGCGCCATGAGGCTCTCTTTCTCACCACTAGGCTGCATGGTACAATAAGTTCATGAAAGGTGTGGACCACTTCGATCAAATGGTATTACCATTTTACCCGGAAAACTCAAGTGGACCTAAAAGATAACGTTTTGTTTCCTGCAAATGGCTTTGCATAATGCCTTTGTTTTGTACAAATACAACACAACTGATCAAAAAAAGCTAACATTGCTACAGTTCCACGAGGTGGCAAATTGGGCCCTATTGTGCTGGGACCCGGAAGATTTGCCTCAAACAGCAACAGTATCTCAACACTTGCGGCACGCTCCAGACATAAATGATGACACAGGTCCTGCCTATGCTGACGCCATGCAAACTCCTGGACCATCTGGTGTGAGGCGGCCCTTGTTCACTTCAACACCTCAAGCTGAAGCAGCAACCGAATCAGAACCCGAGATGTCTGGCACACTGCCATTTGACGAGACGGTTTTATCAGATGACTCTGACTCAAATGTTGAACCTCCAGCGATTCAGTTGATTCTGAAAATCGCATGAACTACAAACTGAAACGAGTATTTTGATACCAGAATGAACACTGTATCACATAAACTGCCATAAGTAGACTCGAACCTTCATAGATTTTTTTTTTTGGGTGTAGCGTGTGTCTGCATGAGTGTCCCAAACGGGTTGCAGATGGGTGACTTTAGCCGTTTATACTGGTAATGCTTCCCCCATATCATGTATTATATGCATATGTCTGTTTAGGGAATTTTATTCCAATCAATGTACAACCAAAAATAACTGTGTGCAACAAGTATAAACTTGACAAACATAACAAAAGTAAAAACATTTCGTGTGTGTTTGACGCTCACTGATATGTTCCAGCGTTGTTTTATATTTGGCGCTATTCTATCTTACGCTTTATTGATCTTTTTTACCTACGGGCTCATAGAACATTCTATTGCGAACACATTGACACAAAAATGAATGACGTACATAGAATAATAATGTCAGGAGAGTGAAATAAGTATAAACTTTCAAAGCGCCGTATCGCACATGTGTCGTCCCGTCCCGTCACCGATACCGGGTAACAATTTCACCACTTTCCACACTCTTGCGGGTGGGCCGCAATCATTATTCTACGTTTATATTCATATCACCGTGTTGGGAATTTCATTGCGAGTCCATTGATACCAAAATTAACGCTGTAGGACAAGTGTGGAGGTGATAACAATCCCAAGAGTAAAAACATTTTGTTGCTGTTGAGCGCTCATGGCGAGTCATCTTCGTAGTTATTTATTTGGTGCTGGTATCCCTATACGTTTCGTGACTTTTTTTACAGATGTTCTTCTAGAGAATTTTATTGCGAACACGTTGGTACCAAAATGAAATACGTAGCTAGAGAACTAAGGTCAGGAGAGTAAAAAGAGTATACACATTTTTGTTTTTACGCTTACGTGGCAAAAACGCCGCGCGCACATACCGCTTTTTTTTTTTACCATCCCAGGGGCGCAAAAGTGTTAATATAACTTAATCATGTACTGGTGATGGTGACCTAATCATTATTCAAAACAATTGGAAAATTACCTAGATACTTGCGCAGGATTGATTAGTAAACCCACTATTGAATATTAACATAATTTACATAAATTAACAATTTAAGATGATCGGTACATATTTTCCACCTTGTGGATGTTCTCATCCTAAGATTCGTCTGTACTTGACAACAAGTCTACGCTTTACTTTAAATTGTCATTAAATTAATTTTACATAGTTACTTGTCAAAAGACGTTTTTAATTCAATTATTTTAATAACTGAATTCCTATAAATTGATGAATTTAAAAACAATGGGGATGCTGGCCATTTTGTTTAACCTCTACCACTAAGCCCTTGGATCTTGGGGGGATAACCCTTCCTATCTTACCAGGTCAAAAGCTCACAATTGTAATTACTAGTTGTGCTGGCATGCACACACGCGGCTCTATACAAGCCAGTTTATTAAATATCTAACCCTGAACAGTTCTGTTGTTACATTGAGACTAGTGTTAGTGGGGGTGTATTGCCTCTTTTCCCTGGTCTGACTGTTGCTCCTGGTTTTTGCGCTGTTGAAGTCCTTCAGGGAGATGATCTTTCTGGCTCTTTGTTGATTGGCCTGGCCTTGGTTTCTAGTGCTGCTTGTTTGGTGTCTGACCCAGGGGGGGGGGGGGATCAAGTGTAAGGTGCCAGTTTTGTGTCACTGCCTTCGTGCCAACAGTTCTAAAATGTAACAATTTTGTTATCTTTTTATTCCAGCATAGTTGAGGCAGTTGATAGTGGTAAGGATTGCGATGTTGTGTACCTTGACTTTAGCAAAGCTTTTGATACAGTGCCACATGAAAGACTGATTAAAAAGATAGAGGCTCATGGTATTGGGGGTGCTATATTAAGTTGGATTAGGACATGGCTATACCAAAGGAAACAGTTGGTATAAATGGGGTTAAGTCAGAGTGGGAAAATGTAAGTGGAGTGCCTCAAGGCTCTGTATTGGGACCTCTGTTGTTTATAATATATATAAATGATTTAGATTCAGGTTTGAGTAGCAACATTTGCAAATTTGCCGATGATACAAAAATCGGTAGAGAAATTAACACGGAAGAAGACTCGCTATCACTTCAAGTTGATCTAAATAGGGTTTTGAAATGGTCAAAAGATTGGCAGATGCAGTTTAATGCTGATAAATGTAAAGTTCTGAGGCTAGGTAATGATAAAGTTAAAAGATACGAGCTAGATGGTGTTGAGATTGCGAAGTCAAAAATGTTCAAAATAAGGTAAATAGGACACTGGGATTTATTAATTGAAGCGTTAGTAACAAGACACCTGGTGTTGCTCTTCAGTTATATCTTGATCTGGTTAGGCCCCATTTAGATTATGCAGTTCAGTTTTGGTCCCCGTACTATAGAATGGATATAAATTCACTTGAACGTGTCCAGCGTAGGATGTCTAAGTTAATTCCCAAAATTAGAAATCTTTCATATGAAGAAAGATTAACAAAGCTTAAATTGCATTCACTGGAAAGGTGAAGAGTTAGGGGTGACATGATGGAGGTTTACAAGTGGATGAATGGATATAACAAAGGGGGTATTAATAGGGTATTAAAAGTATCAACACAAGACAGAACACGAAACAATGGATATAAATTGGATAAGTTTAGATTTAGAAAAGACTTGAGTAAATACTGGTTCGATAACGGTTGTTGATTTATGGAACCAATTACCGCGTAACGTGGAGGTGGGGTCCCTCAATTGTTTCAAGCGAGGGGTGGACATGTATGTGAGTGGGATTGGGTGGTTATAAATAGGAGCTGCCTCGTATGGGCCAATAGGCCTTCTGCAGTTACCTTTCTTATGTTCTGTTTCAAGTTGTCCACAGTGTCTCTTGCTTTAGTGAGGCTGCAATCTACCCTCGTGCCCTTGATGTGCTTCCATAGGCTGATCTTTCGGCACTCTTTGCTCATGTTTTGGGCCATTCTTCGGGTACAGGTTTTGGTGGTCGCAACGTCTTCCTGCAGCTAGGTGTCTTGTGGACATTTCTGGTCTGATGTGGCTCTGGGTCGTGTTCACGGTAGCTGGTCTCTTGTCACGATACCTGTGGTGCTTCCTCCTCCTCTGGTGTTTACTCTTTCTTCCTTCTCTGTGGGTATATAGTTTCAGGGAGCCACAAGGGTCTTCCCCACGGGAAACCAGTGTTGAATATAATGATATATCAATTTCTGGGAGAGCCCTGGTGGCTCCCTGACACCCTCCTTTCCCCAGGGGCATCGGGGTGGTTTCCATCATAACTGGTGGTGGAGCAGTCGGCTGACCTGGTCTGCGTCCCTCGTCTCCCAAAACGAGGGACCAGGTGTTGTGTTCCAGCACTTGCTTGTTTCACAAATTTTCTATTGCATATTTAGCTTATTGGAGTTCGTTTTGCAGTTTTGAGGCTATGGTCTCATTTCTAACCAAGCAGTAGTCAATTTTGTTTCCCTGACTTTCCTAGGTGCCTTCCCTTGGCTGTGGCAGACATGGGTAACCTTACTTAAAAGGTTTTTATAGTGCCACTGCTCCCTGCGCCTTTGAGGAATCCAGGTTCTTGCTGGTGGTGCCAGGTACGTCAATAAGAAGTGAGATTGATGGCACCTTGTAGTCTGGCAGCTGAATCAGAGTAATAGTTTCTTGGAGCCACCAGAGCTCACCCAGAAATTGGGGTTTCATTACATTCAACACTGGCTTTTTGAGGATTATTGGTGGTTTGGGAACGCATCTCCATTTACAAACGCATCTCCATTGTGCGTGTGGGAAATAAAGTTCCACATGCCAAACAAGTGCTATACACAGCCATTTTCAGAATAAAACCCGTTTGTAGTAGAAGGAATGCTTGTTATTACGTGAAAAATTGGTTCAATACTATATACAGTGTGGTAACGGCAAAGTGTTACTGTCCAAAGAACATAATACAATACTGTATTGTGCTCATATTAGTGACTGTGTGTGTGTGTTGATATTCTGCACATTTATCAAAATTTCTCATTATGCACTATTGCATAATAAAACTGCACAAAAAAAAGGTGAAAAAAAAAGTCTGCGACATTTAAATAAATCATCATAAATATATTCTCGGCAACTACTGTCTCATGCCTGGCCTGGGCGACCTCCACATGGTGACTCATCCCTCAATCCATTACCACAAGTATGTAAGAAGGAATATAGGAACAAGTAAGTAAATTTAACATGCTATGCTTCCAGATACTACATGAGTAGAGAATATTAAATTATAACTTTTGTTTTTCAGAATGAGAACTTAAGAAAAAGGTTGACTCTTGTTTCTGCAGAACGAGACAGACTGCAGGAAGAGATGTCAACCTTGCACAGAGCCAAGATGGAAAATGAAGCTATCATAGAGTCTCAGGCCTTTCATTTGAAGGATGTGAAGGTTAGTGTGTTAAATGGTTAAGACCCATCATTGATAAAACATAAATATCCAAAGTATAAATTAGCCACATCTCCTACTTACAGGGGTTATCTGTTGATCAATTTATTATATAATTATTTTAATTTTGTTTCAGTTCATTGATTATTTCTGCAGCCCATCCTCATAAACAAAGGCCAAAGTCCATTTCATGCACCTGCCAAACTCCGTTTATAAATGAAAAACAGTTTACATACACGAATCGACTGATGACGTTCGAACACTTCTCGATCAAGTACTTTGATGGCATTTTTTGTTCGAACCACAACGCTGTAAATGTTTCCCCCGCGTACTACAAATACAAATAATCGCCAACAGAACCTAAACACCTAACCTAACCAATGACTAAATATGCACAATATGCTAATATATATGATAATAATAATTTATATTTGAGAATTCCTGTTTTGAATGAACAGAATGTTACAATTTATGAATGGGTCCTTGGGGTCGACTGCTGAATGGAATGGACTTAGGTCTGAGGATGGGTTGTATTTCTGGGAGGGCTCCTACGATGGTTTTCTAGTAACTTTTTTCAGCCTCGATAGTTCCACCCAATTTGAATGATAACAGGCCCTTGAGTCATTGTAAACCCACCAGGAAGTAAAGGACAAAACCTGGGGCCAGATTCACGAAGCAGTTACGCGTGTACTTACAAACGTGTACATCTTTCCTCAATCTTTGATGGCTTTGTTTACAATTATTAAACAGTTAATGGGCTCTGAAGCACCAGGAGACTGTTTATAATAATAGTTGATTGGGAAGTTTTCATGCTTGTAAAGTGTTTAATAAATGTAACCAAAGCCGTCAAAGATTGAGGAAAGATGTACACGTTTGTAAGTACTTGCGTAACTGCTTTGTGAATCTGGTGCCTGGTCACCACATTTACATGTGCTAAGCCAGCACCCCATACAGCAAGGGGTGCCGGCTTAGCGCATGTTCATTAGGGGTAGTTGTTTTGTATCCAAATTCATCTGAGCATTTTTGTTTCAAGTGATTTTGCTGTCTATTGACTGCTTTGGTGCTTTTTCATAAACTAAGCCATTGTTTGATAGTTTAGTTTCTAGTCTCTTCTGGGTCTTTCTTGGCAAGGGTGATCATAACATTTCCTGGCTCCCTGTTCCTATTTGAAGGGGATGCTAGATTCTGGTCTGCAGTAGGCAAATAAAACTATTCTGGCTGCTGTGGCTAAGTAATGAGAAGCTATATCAGCCACATAACTTGAGAGAGCTACCGGGAACGTTAGCTTTTTCTGATGCTTACTCTCATATCCTCACCCATAATACTGTTAAACAGTACAAATCCTGTTAATGCCAAAAGGGACGAGGTTCCCCCTCCCCTCCCCTCCCCCCCCCTGCAAGTGCACTTTTACTATGAGCCTCCACCTCACCTCCATACACCCATGTCTGATAATATTCAATTTTATGATTTGTCTTGTATAAGAACATTAATTAATTAAATTTCATTTTTAAATGTTCATAAATTTGCTACTATGGTTGTAGAATTTTTATTTATCTTTTTAAGCAAAAGGTTATTTTCCTCAGGCTCAGTTGGAGGAACTACAACACATTTTTTCCGAAAAACCAACTAACCGTCCAGTAGAGGAGTCATTCGAAGCCACTTCTCCCATGACTTTCACCAGTGCACCTTCCTCGCCTTCACAATCAAGTATGTTTGTATTCCTTAATTCTAATGGTCTTGATTATCTTACCTGCAGTATTCTGCAATAAACCTCTCATGCTTACCTAATTGTAACACTACATTCTATTTGTTCCCATTTTCTTTTCTGACTATATTATATTTTAAAACAATTTTGTCAATTCATTTACCTGGGCTTTGTGTGTGTGGAACCGTGGACCCCACGTGCATGAGGCCGTAGCACTATCGACTGAGTGGGGTCCAGTGTTCCAGACCCGTACAGTCAAGGTGAATGGAATGTTTACTTCCAGGGAAGTGTGGATGGCAATTTATAGTTTAGTCAACTTTCAGAATAACAGAATGTTAAATTGAAACATTTCACATGTGAATTGTTTGCCATTGAACTTGCTCGAGTTTTGTAAGGGTTATATGTTAATGATAATTTGTTAATATTTTAATGATAATGGTAAATTGTTATCCATTTTGTTCATCATTCGTATTGTAGCATGTAGCAGTAATATTTTTTAATTATATTGAAGAGTAAATGCACACTACATTACCCTAAAGTATGACAATAACTACGATTTAAAGGTTAAAGGATATATCGTTCATATCGCCTGTTTCCCATGCTTTATTGATGAACATTACAGTGTGAAATTCAAAGTTTAACCTGACTCATAATGGATATTTCCAGCAGATGTGACTAAAGAGATTTGACTAATTACCATTATCTCCTACATTCCAGCCGCTGAACACTTTAATATGTGGTGGCATTTCTCTCTTTCCCCTGAGTGGTTAATTATTTATAGATTCATCTATGTTAGCCACAAATTTTTTGGTACTGTTGCATCACTAACACTTTCTTCTAATCAGATACTAGCTCTTTACTGTGCTTGTTAAACAGGGACAATCAGGCATATCTGACCCCATTGTACTGGTCAAATAGAGTACCGCACATGATTTAAAAGCCCCGCATGTACATGTGGCTCACATTTGATTCTTCAGGCCTCCAGTAAACAGACAACACCTTATAAAAAAAAAATATTGGGCAGCCCTTTTGGGTGTGAGGGACCTTGTTATTGAGAGGGTGACCACTGGCAGCACATGCTCCAGCAGTTTACGGCACAGCTCTGCAACTAGTGCCCACCACATCACTTATAACACTTGCGCTCGGTAAACGCATCACTTATAACACTTTTGGCTCAGCATTGCGTCTTTGTTTTTTAGTAGGTGCATTCCCGGTAACGACGCAGCATTGCGGCGGCTTCGGGAGGGGCGCGCCGCGGTTTTGGATATTATATGCATATACTGTTGTAGGGAATTTCATTGCGAATACATTGATATAAAAATGAAAGACCTAGGACGAGAATTGAGATGTCCAAAGTGAAGAGAGCGTACACATTTTATTCCTCCTGCGCAGTTCTGGGTAATATGCTCTTACTTTCTTACTTTCTCGCTGGGCTTTTGGGCCTTAGATTCATTTAGTCTTGTAGAGAATTCTATTGCAAACACATTGATACCAAATTGAAAAACGTAGAACGAGAAATGAAATGACAAAGTGTAAAGAGAATACACTTTTCAGTATTACCGCACACTCTAATGTAATGAGAGGTGCTTTGGGGTGCCGCAGTGCTCTCTTTCTGGGCAACTTTCATCATGTCGGCGGGTGGAGCGCTCTGCGTTTTTCTATTCTATATGCATATACTCCTGTTGGGAATTCTATTGCGAACACAATGATACCAAAATGAAAGCCCTAGGACGGGAATTAAGGTGACAAAAGTGAAAAGAGTGTACACATTTTATCATTCTTGCACGCTCCTGGGTAACACGCACTCACTTTCTCTGTTTGTTGTGGATGGTACGCTGGGCTTTTGAACTTTATATGCCTTTAGTCCTGTAGAGAATTCTTTTGCAAACACAATGATACCAAATTGAAGAACCTTGGACGAGAATTGAGGTGACAGTAGAAAAGAGTATACACTTTTCAGAATTACCACGCGCTCCCTTGAAATGCTGAGGCCCACCCAGGGTAGTGCAGGTCTCGCTTGCGCAGTGCAATAAAGTGTTAACACTTTGCCCGGCCCGGCACACGCCGCTCGGCACACCCCGAGGTGGGCCAAGCGTTTGTTGTCAGCATGCATCTGCACTGAAATGTGTACAGTATAATCTTTTTTTTTTTTTTTTATCACCTCAATTTTTGTGCTACATCATTCATTTTGCTATCAAATTATTTGTAATAGAATTCCCTAAAGTGATATATGCATACAAGGTCAAAAAGCCCGGCTCTCTACACCTGCAGCAAACCCGAAAATCAGCCGAGTATTACCCATGAGTGCGCACCTCCACTCAAATGTTAATGCTCTTTTCAGTGTTCCAACCTCAATTTCTTTCCGTGCTACGTCCATTTTGTTATCAACTTGTTCGCAGTAGAATGCTAGAAAGGGATATACTGTATGCATATAAGATCAAATGGCCCAGCACCACATGCGCCACACCCCAAGTTAGGCTGAACTTTACCCATGAGCGCGCACCTACCACTCACACTCGAATGTTTATACTCTTTCCAGTTTTGTCTCCTCAATTTTTGTGCTACGTTGTGCATTCTGGCAACAAATTGTTCGCAATCAAAAGGCATGCATTTTAAAACTAATCCCATAATCAGGAAAAAAGTGGATTTTTAACAAATATTTTAATTTTGGACTTAGCGTGCAGCCTCGCCCATACTGAGTATATTCACATATGGACTCCTTATGAGTTATTGACCAGGCACAGTGTTAATGTGGACAAAGTAAATAACTGTGATTATTTTTCATTGCAAGTGTTAAAGAAGATCTTGACTGTGATAGCAACTATGTGCAAGGTTCAATTATCAGTCCGTGGCGCAGTGGTAAGACACTTGCCCAGCACTTCGTGAGTGCTTTGGCCTGGGAGGATTGACTGGGTCCTCAATACAACATATTAATTACACAAAATTTATTATAAAAATTTCTTAAATGACACTATTGAATAATAATACTGAAAAAACAGATAAAAAACAAATTGGACCTTGAAATAAATATCTAAAACTATCTGTGCCACAACTCTTACCCCATGGGGCAACTGGGCAGACTGCTGCCAGGCAAATGCTGAATCAGTGCTCATGAATCTTGTGACTTCCGAACATCACCATAGCCAAAGTAAGTCAGTTTTTGTGGGGAGCCCCATTGGCTTCCTGAAGCTATCCAAACTGATACATGCTATATTAGTTTTGGGTCATCAGTCGCAAGAGTCCCTATGCATACCGGGGACTACGAGCCAGGACCTGGGCCCCCTCAGAGAGGCGCAGGGAGCAATGGCCTATGAGTACTTTACATTTAAAGTATGTCATAATTGCCATCAACCAGGGAAGGATTTAGAAAGGTAAGCGAATCAAAGTAGACCACTGTCTGGTTAACACTTGGAGCTGCCTAGTGAGTGAGCCACAGCCCACCCCAAGGTGGGCCTGGCATTTCCTGTGAGCGCTCTCCCACTAAAATGTGTTCTTTTCGGGTTTCTCGCGTCAATTTTCGGGTTACATCATTAATTTTGGTATCAAATTGTTCGCAATAGAATTCTCCAAAGGAATATATGCATACAAGGTCAAAAAACTTGGTGTGCCAACCGCAGCAAACCCAGAAATCGGCTTGAGTGTTACCCGTGAGCGAGCACCATCTGCACACCAACACTAAAATGTGTGTACTGTTTAGTTTTCTCACCTCAATTTTCATGCTACGGCATTCATTCTGGTACCAAATTGTTCGCAATCTAAAGGCGATCATTAAAACTTGTCCCATAATGAGCGGATAAAAATAGAATTTTAACAAATATTTTAATTTTGGATGTCGCATTCATCCCTGCCAGACATCCACAGAGTTATTTGTGGACATCAACTCTGTCCCCAGAGAACGAAAGTGTTAACCTGTGCAAACTACATCCGAAAAGATCAGCAACACTTCATGCAACTAGCCCTCCTGCTCATTGGTACCATTGGTATTACGAAGCAATAAGATGCTTATCTTAACATACTAAGAAGGTTAGGTAAGGTCGGTGTTTTCTATGAAGCTTTTCAAGGTAAACTAGTATGTTTAGTATGTCACATATGCATGTATTTAATAAGTCAATATTGACTAAGAAAGTGCGAGAACGGGTTGCTCGACCAGGCCTCCGCCCCCAGGAAGTAGCCTTGTGACAGCTGACTAACCCCCAGGTACCTATTTTACTGCTAGGTAACAGGGGCATAGGGTGAAAGAAACTCTGCCCATTGTTTCTCGCCGGCGCCCGGGATCAACCCCGGGACCACAGGATTACAAGTCCAGTGTGCTGTCCGCTCGGCCGACCGGCTCCCACTGTACTTTAAATGTAAAGTGCTGATAGGCCATTTTTCCCTGTGCCTCTGAGGGGGACCATGTTCTGACTCCTGGTCCCCAGTAGGCATAAAGATTCCGGTGACTGATGACCTCATGATGACTGATATGTGCTAATATAGCACATATCCGTTTGGATAGCTTAAGGGAGGCAACGGGCTCTCCACAGAAAATGGCGCTTCATTACATTCAACGCGTTTCGTTTAAAATGATTTACTTGCAACATTCTACATTTGGTGGTGTTATACAGTTTATACACCTTATACGGTGTATAACTTCTGTATGTACATTTTCATGTATGACTAGGAACCACTAAGCAATTCTGAGAGGTGTGGTAATGTCTTAATTAACATGTGGTGAAGAGTTCAGCATAACTCTGCATATTTTGCATGAAATTGTAACAGTAATATTTTCTCATTATTTCTATGATTATACCATGGTTTTTCAAATGCAATGTTACAATGGGACTGATGGCTGAGTGGGCAGCACTTGGGATTCGTTGTCCTAAGGTTACGGGTTCGATCCCCGGCAGAGGCGGAAGCAAATGGGCAGCATTTTTCGCCCTGATGCACCTGTTCATCTAGCAGTAAATAGGTACCTGGTAGTTAGACAGCTACTACGGGCTGCTGCGTAGCTGCACCAAACTATGGCAGTGTGCTGTGGTTGTCTGTCATGCTGTGATCATAATCAACAGCATTGTGTTCATTGATATTTGAACACTGATAGTATTCATTACAGTCAGGATGTTCTATATCATCATTGCAAAATAATAGCAGTCATTTATATATTTTGTCATTAAGTGATGCTGTGGTCACAAGCTGAACTGCGGTGCTGTTAGCTTATGCTGCATGTGCCAGCCTTGGTTGCTCAGTCAGTACCGAGCGTTCACACTTGGGAATGGTGTTCAAAATATATTTTCAAAATGCAGTCTATTTACGAGAGACCAGAGAATGCCTTGTGTGAGCCCCGTTTACCCACGGGAGTTTTAAAATCTTGTAAACTGTATACAGTACTTCACATGATGGGATGTGCAGTCGGCATAACTACTTGCCCCATCATGTGATGGGATAGGCAGCTGAAGGGTTAATTCTTAAGTGGCTTGGCTAACTGTCTTACATTGTGGTGTGCATAACAAATTAGGTTATCAAAACAATTGTTAAAAAATAGCTTAAGGCGATGCAAGCGCAGGTGGTAATCAAAGTTAACCATTCATCACCCTGCTTTTATCCTCCTATATGCCGATTGAAGGATACCTTTCTTGACCAGCATCATGCAATCAACAAGTCTTAGTATTAATAATGTATTTTAGATACCTCGGGAGAAAACATGGCCGAAGCAGTTGTGGATAAGATTTTATTCGAAACTCGGGCTCAGCTGAGCGGTATCAATGAAAATTATGCTGATCTCCAGGAGAAATTTTCCGAAGCAGTATACAATAGAGATCAACTGGCTGTACAGGTAAGAAATACTGACTGATGGTTATTTTCAATAATATTTATTGTTTTTATTATAATAGGTGCTGAATCATTCTAACTAATATTTTCTGAATTTGACAATTTTCGGTGATCTTTCTCCTTAATAAGAATGGTAGCATATGTTATGGAGCATGAGTGTATGTGAGCATGGTAGCATCATAAATGTTTGGTAACATAAGTGCATGGTTGCAGACTATTGTTTTATGGATCTTCACACATGCATGGTAGCATGGTTTTTAACGCATCGTAAGGACAATGTAGCATTGTTAGTTTGTGGAGCATGGTGTTGTAGATAATGTGAAGAGAGATGGTTGGTCAGTGGCATGTGCTTTGTTTAATGTAGAATTTTTGTCAAGTCTTCAGGTCATCCTTGAGGATGTAACAAAATGGATATTAATAACATGTTATATTAATTACATCTCAAATCAGTGGATACATATTTTACAAATTAGAATCTGAAAAATATTTGTTTACAAAGAGGGATCCTTGGGGCAAAATATTGGATAATGATACGAGATTGCAAGATTGTGGCACGCAAAGGTTAGACATATCGCTTAACGAGTTTGGTTGATATAAATAGGAGCTGCTTTGCATAGGCCAGTATGTCTAATGCAGCTTCCTCTATAATTGTGTTCTTATGGATGATATCCTGCCGGCACTCAGGTTGATGGGGGGGACATGATCAAGGGTTTTAAGTGGGTTAAAGCCATAAATAAGGGGATATAAACAGAGTTCTGAAACTGTTAAAATAGGTCAGAACTCACAACAATGGGTACAGGTTTGATCAGTTTGATTTTTGAAGCAATATACTGTACAATATCAAGGTATATCCCATCACACTCGCTCAAATGACAGGTGACTGCTGACATAGATGAAAAGTGTTCTAACTACCAGAAAGATGAGGGTAGTAATTAGACGTAATGTATCACACTGGAGACAATAAGTCATTATAATGTGGCTGAAGATATGATGACCAAACCACACATTAGAAAGTGTAGACATGATGTCGGTCATCACATTGACCAACAGGATGATGGCCGTCGGTCATCAAACCAGACTGACACTGATTGATAATGGTCCAGGACAGACCAAAAAGTCACCGTTCCTTTACTTTCTGATGTGTGGTTTGGTTATCACATCAAGCTGGAGAAGTGTTAATAGTGTTACATGTTTGCTAATGATTATCTGCTAGGGAAAATAGAAACTTAAACAATTGTAATGCCTTTGAAGATGACCTGGACAAAAGTGTATGGAGCAGTACTTTGCAAATAGAATTCAATGTGAATAAATGTCATGTTATGTAATGTGCAATAGAAGAAAATAGGCCACATAAACTTACTAATTATATGGAAAGACATTAAAAAACTTTGACAAAGAGAGAACTGGGGATAGTTCTAGATAATAGACTGTCACCAGAGGACCACATAAAGGACGTTGTGTGAGGAGAATGTGTTCATTTTCCAATTTCAGAATCTCTTAAATCCAGTGCATGGATAGTGCAATAGAAATTGTTCACAAGTTTTGAGAGACCAAAATTGGAATGTGCAATGATCGTATCTGAAAAAGTGCACAAATAATCTGGAAGAGGTGCAAGGACATGCTACTGAATGCCTTCTGGAACTGAAAAACAAGAGCTACAAGGAAAAGGCTAATGGTGTTTAATATACAATACTCAAAGAATGAAGATTGGTGTTTAATATACAATACTCGAAGAATGAAGAATGGTGTTTAATATACAATACTCGAAGAATGAAGAATGGTGTTTAATATACAATACTCGAAGAATGAAGAATGGTGTTTAATATACAATACTCAAAGAATGAAGAATGGTGTTTAATATACAATACTCGAAGAATGAAGAATGGTGTTTAATATACAATACTCGAAGAATGAAGAATGGTGTTTAATATACAATACTTGAAGAATGAAGAATGGTGTTTAATATACAATACTCGAAGAATGAAGAAAGAGGCAATGTGATCATAAGCAAAATGGTAAAAGTAATAAACAGAAATGAAATTGAGGAATTCTTGAAACCATGAATTCCAAGAACAAGATGTGTATTTGCAAGAACATATGCAATTGTTGTTTCAGGATGAGAGCTACACTCGTGGTGTCCATTCTTCCCAGTCATATCACGCTTTGAAACTACCAATGGTTTTAAAAGGTAGTCATTGCCTTCTCACTTGTTCCAACCATTTACCACTGTTTGCAAAGGAGAATTTTCTAATATGAGAAAATAAGTAGGAGCCATGAGGAGGATTCAAACCCTCTGCTCTGAGTAATCCCAAGCATATGCTTAAATTACACATGACATGTTCAAAAGTATTGCAAGTTGGGATTCAATTCAATCCTCTAAGGCTCCTGAAGCTTAAACCGAAACCTAACCAGCATTTCTCACACTACCCCCGTGCACTCTGGCTTGTAGTCCAAGAATTCTATCTTCCACACTTCTCTTCAAATGCACAAAGAAATCATTGTGATGTACTGTATCTGAGAAAATTAGTAGGAGCCATGAGTAGGATTTGAACCTATGCTCTGGGTACTCCCAAGCAAATGCCTTAGACCACTACACCACAACATGGTCGAAAGCACTGCAATCTGGGATTCATCTGAATCATCTAGATACGGCATTGTTCAGTGACCCCTTCTCATGGAGATCATTGTCTGAAACGCTGGTTAGACTTCAGTTTAAGCCTCGGGAACTCTTAGAGGATTCATTCAAATCCCAGGTGGCAATACTTTTGACAGTCGTGGTGTCGTTGTCTAAGGCATTTGCTTGGGAGCAGCCAGAGCATAGGTTCAAATGCTCCTCATGGCTCCTAATGATTTTATCATTAGAAAAATCTTTTGCAAACAGAATCGTGAAGGAACATATGACACTGAGAATAGGGACAGACAGGTTCACTGAAAATGAAAGTAGTGTACAAGGAACTCGACAAGCGATTTCAGGTTCCTCATAATAGATCAAGTAGTACCCAAACTAAGTGAGGGGGCATGTGGTGTGTTTTCTTTCGATGACTACAGTTACATATTCCTCCCTGACAGGCATTTTTGTCTTATGATCCACCAGGTTGTGAGAATCCCATTAATGCAATGAGCAATCTAAAGAACTTCTCTAAGGGTCCCCATCAAGAATTTAGTTATTAGTTACTTAAAGGCTTTAATGGTGGTGTTACCAGAGCTATTTACATTGCATGAGTGCACACAGCAGTACTTAGGGTGGTTTAACATAAACACGCATGTAACTGTAGCATTTATTCAATAAACTTTGTAATACACTGGGTATTTTACTTGCTCGAGATTGGTGTATGCATGGCAAATATAGCATAAGAGAGACATGCAACTTTAGACAGATTTAGGCAGGACAGATTTATTTAGTCCCACTAAGTAACAAATGTTGGCTGACCATTTTCTAGAGAACCAATCATTAACATGACTTTCCTTCCACTGCTGGTATGAAAATAGATATGCAAGAGTTTTGCACAATCAACAATAGCACTTGTAATGGTGCAGGCAATAAACTTGCTCAATAATAAATGCACAAATGACTCGTCACTGGGACAGTCAACACGGATGGAAAACTGTGTGGCTTATGTGAAATATGTTCATTAATGACAGGTGTAACACTGTGATACCACACAGATCAACAGGTGTTCATTGCAAAGTCTGTTTTATCTCGAACCTGTTGCCTGTTGCAGGTGTTGAGTAGGTGAGGAATTCTGGCTGATCACCCTGATTGGCATGCAGAAAGACTTAGACTTAACAACAAATATTTAGATATTGTTGTTAGTCTAACCCAGTACTATGATATCAATACGTACTCAGACAGCTCTGGAGGTGACCTGGACAGCTGAACACATGCTTATTCGTAGCATAACATGGCACGAATAACACTGTAGTAGCCTCTCTTAAGGGTACTGCATGTGGCTGGACATAAGGTTGCACAGGTGGGGTGCTAGAGAAACTTAACAACGGCAACACGTGTTGTCTTATCAAAGAATTTTACATGGCAGATGAGATGCACACACAATGAACTACATTTAGTGGCATGCGAGTTGGGGGGGGGATGGAAGACATCGCTTGTGGCTGGAGCAAGTATGGCACGTTTAAGTGGTAGCTGGTGGCTGTAACACGTGTGGTCAGTGGCTGGTGTACAAGGGCGGTTCATTTGATAAATGCACAATAGTGATAACAGTGTGGTGACACTTCTCTTGCATTAATCTATTCACCGATCACCCATCCAGTTGCTTCAGTACATGGATGGCTTTGAGTTTACATGATTACTTGACACAATTGGTCTGTCTTTTGCTTCCAAGGGTAGTCACGTAGTGTGTGTAGAATTCTTTCGTTACTCAAATGAACAGCCTAAATCCAATAAAGTTGTGGTCCCAATTCTGGGTGATCGCTGGTTATACTGAAATAAACACTGGGTTAATTTGAAATTGGAGAATGTCATTGAGTGATGATGGCATGTTTGTCCTAGAAGCAATATCAACTCTCGTCTTTCTTCAAAAGACTCTAGGGACAGATTGCTTTATCGGGCACTCTCAGGCCCTCACCAGAGTTGTCCCAACAGACAGGTTTATGAATTAACCCATGAGGATCATATTCTAGTGCTTCCCCAATCCTGTAGATATAATTCTGTTAGCTAGAGAAAAAGACATTATGAATACCTCATGGTTTACAACTGCAGCCATTGAGCCAGGTGTACCCCATGTCTTCCCTTGGTGACCCTAGGCTGGAAATTCATCCTACAGCATTTTAAATGGCTGACTCCTAGCATCTATGGCTCAAATGATTAATTTTTCCTAATTGACGCTGTTCTGGAGACACAGGAGCCATTGTGGTATCTGAAGGCTGCTGGCGGTGAGAACTTGACAGATAAACTCGTGCCAGACCCAAGTCCTGACATAGAGTATTGATCATACACCATACACTCTGGTGTGTGTGCACCCCTGACACTCAAGGTTCATTTTCTGAGTGCACTTCAATGCCCTTTTTAGTCAGTTGAGGAAATCATTCACAGGTTTTTTAACTAGGCAACAACTGGAGGAATTTGAGATTACCAGTGGTGAGGTAAGGTAGCATATACTGGAATTTGATGTAACATATGCCGCCCAAATAGAATCTTATCATGGATATCAAAAGAGGAAGCAGAAGCACTATGCTTGCTACTCCCCACAGTATATAATAGGTCACCGGTTACAGGAACTATCAAAAAGTTGGAACATGGCTAATGTAGTCCCAGTATACAAAAGGAAGACAAACCGTGCATAACATGCAAGGTGATAGAGAAGGTTGTGAGTAAAACTAGTAGAACATCTGGAAGACTAGTACATAAGTTGGAGAAGCAGGCAGGAGTGACAGACAAGGTACTCAAGTGGGTAAGGGATGACAGCGAGTCTGTGAGCGATAAGATCTCAGAGTAGCGAGATGTCACTAGCAGTTCCACGGGGTTCAGTTCTTGGACTTGTCCGGCTTTTCATACATGTGAACAGTTCCAGAGGGAATAAACTCCGGCCTCTCCATGTTTGCTGATAAAGAAATTGAGAATGATACAGAGTAAGACAGCAAGGGGCTACAAGATGACCTGGACAAACTGAAAGCATGTTCCAAGAAATGGATACTTGTTTTAACTCGAGTAAATGTAAAGTAATGAAGCTAAGTTTAGGGAGGAGGCCAGACACAAGGTACCAAATGAAAGATGAAA